>NW_026112238.1:132500-157500 GCF_024679095.1 Eriocheir sinensis
AGCAAAGAAATGGATAGAGGATATTGAAAGCCGGACACAGGCAAATTGGGACACTACCGGAAAGATTGAGTTAGCCAAACAATATGCCCTGGGAGCAGCGCGCGATCATCTCCTCGGTTGTATCACTAGATGTGGACAGGATTGGGAAAAAGTAAAGGAAGACTTCCTACGTGTGTTTCCCACAGTAAGGACCTTTTCGGTCCTCACGAAAGAATTGGGAGAGGCAAAACGGCGGACAGGAGAAAACATCCGCACCTTCCTCATCCGCCTGGAGACATTGAGAGAGACAGGTTGATCGCTCTCAAGCCTGACAATGCCAGTTTCTAACTGAGATAACCGCTTTACGGCTCAGAGGCTTTCCCTCCGGCCCTCTTACTCATCCTAACGGAGGAAGAAAAGGGGACCCACAGAAGGTATTAAAGAAAGGGTATGAGTATATTAAAGCTTATCCAGAGTCGAAGCTATCCGATGCTGATATCGCCAAAAAGAAATAAAGTGCTGGACGTCCTGTTCCACAGGCATCGGGCCCAAACATGTCTCCTAAGCCCGTCCTCCACACCCTCCAGGCCAGTCACGTTGCCGATACCCCAAAGGGGAGGGACGGCACCGCCATGCCACCCTACACGCCTGTGAGGAACGCCACGCATACCTACATGTTATGCTTGACAGGTATGTAGGACACATGGCTCGCGATTGCATATGGAAGGCGTATGGGGTGCCTTACCACCCACCAACAGGCTCTCGGGCGCCCTCAGTGCCAGCCCACTCGAAGGCAGAGCGTCAGCCTGTCTCATGCTACGCGCCTGGCTTGGGTACTGACGGTCCCCCTCACCCCGTAGCTCTGGGTCAGCCCGACCACAGGCGGGAACAAAAAAACGACCCCCAGAGTAGCTGCGGCGGTCAAGCCCTACCAACGCCCTCGTTGAGATTGTGCCGTGAGGCGCTAATGCCAAGGAGATGGTTTACGCAATGCCCCAGAACCCCAGGGCAAGACGTCCCTAATGAAGAAGATTTATTTAGGAGGTAAACTTGAAGATGGTTATGAACTCTCTCCATACACAAAGGTGATCGGACTCAATCCCTAAAGGACTAGCCAGTAGTATTAGACTTTGGGCACGGAGAATTATAGAAAAATTTGTGGCTAACCTAATTATGAGTGTTGCCAACAGCAGTTTTGTTGGGCTCTAAATTTATGTGGAGACAAATGTGGTAACACACACCGCTAAAGACACACACCTGGGCAGTTTAATTCTATATTAATGGGGATACTACCGGTGGAAGTACACATTCCTGGCTGCGGACGATATGGGCCCGTGCAGAAGATCATAAACCACTTTAGACGAGATGGAGGTACAGTGAAAGCATACGCTATTAACGTGAAAATCGCCTTGCTCCCGGGCAACTGAAATTATGTCACTCTGGAAGCAGAGAGATCCAGCCAGGGAGCTTAACCAATATATTCTCCCAGGTCAATAGTATCCCTTCTGTTTTTATTTCCAGTTTAATAACACCTTAACCTCTAACGTCAAACCAATGAGGTAAATTCATCACGATTCCTATACAACCCAACTGAAGAAATATTGAGATGCCAACAGGTGAAGTGATGGGACATTTATTCTTGTCACTCAGAATACTATCAATCATCATTGACTAATGAATGTGTAGTGGCTGTCACAAAAACAGCTACAAAGCCGCCTGTCACCCAGTCGTAAGCAGATGGTACTCGATAAGCTGATAGACAGGGCAGCCACTTTTTGCCCTCACAACGGGAAAATTGCTTTTTGTCACTGAAGGGCTTAACCCGCAAGTAATCTGATGTGTTTGCTCTAAAAACGAGCCACTCACTATTACTTTACTATTATGTTTCACACTTTAAAGGCTAAAATGACAAGCCTATATATAAAGCCATACCCAATACCAGTAAAATATCATAAAGAAATAGAGATTCAGCTCAAGGACCTTGAGGCCCAGGGTATTATACTTCCTAGTGCGTCACCTCACAGCGCACCTCTAGTCCCTGTTGCTACAAAAAAGGATGGTGGAGTCAGACTTTGTCTCGACTTCGCGCTCTGAACGATGAATTGATTGATGACAAACATCCACTCCTAACATTAACCTCATTTTGCAACAGTTAGGGAAAGTAGAAATATTCACCTCCCTTGATTTGCGCCAGGGCTACCACCAAGTCCCATTGGCAGAGGAATCAAACACTTGACAGCCTTCCGACACCTTATGGCCTCTATGAATTACTACAGTCCCCTTTGGATTAAAAACAGCACCTGCAGCCTATCAACGGATCATGAATCAAGTTCTCATAGGTCTGACAGGAAGAATTGTACATGTATACCTTGATGATTTGATAGTACAAGGGAAAGACATGGACCATCACCTAAGAACCTCCATGCCGTCTTGGACAGACTGCAGAAGGCTCACCTGTCCTTAAGACTAGATAAGTGTTCCTTTTCAAAGAGAAGTAGATTATCTGGGTCACATTGTTAGTGCTTCTGGCTTGAAGCCTCAGCCCTCAAAAGGTACAGGCGGTGCAACAACTCACTCCTCCGAAAACAGTCAAAGAACTTCAAGGTTTCCTGGGATTGGTTAACTTTTATAGGAAATTCATTAAAGACTTTGCCAAGATAGCATCCCCACTTAATAATTTACTCAAAGGAGGAAAGTAACCAAGAATGATAAGACACATCTGGAGTGGAATGAAGAGGCATTGCATGCATTTAGCACACTAAAGAACAGTCTAACGACTGACATTGTTTAACCTTTCGGATTTCCGGAAACCCTTCAATCACCACCAGATGCGTCAGATAAGGCAATGGGTGGTGTGTTGCAACAAAGGATGAAAATGGTAGTTTACGTCCCATAGCATATTTTAGTAGAACCCTGAATGGAGCAGAACGTAACTACTCAGCGGTAGAGAGAAGCTTTAGCAGTCATCTATGGCCTCAGTACTAACCGACCCTTATCTTGGGTTATAGGATACATCCTGTCGGACCAGACCACTGACCTGGCTGTTAAAAAGCACAGTACCTGCAGCAGGATTGCACGCTGGCAGACACTTCTAGGAGAATTTGACTTTAGTATTGATTATCTCCCAGGCTCCAGCAACATCGTAGCAGATTTTTTGTCAAGGATTAGGAATCAAAGAGTGACGTGATAGAGGCGAATTGGATGCTCGAATTATGTCTGTCACCCTTACAGGTGGACAGGACATGTCTGTCGCCTCTCCGGAGGACGTGACAAACAGGATAAGTTTCTCCATTGAGTCTTGCTGGACTCATGGAGCACCAGGATCGCGATCCTGAACTGAGAGAGAGAATTGAAGCATGCTTTTGAACAAACCACCGGTGGTAACGTACATGAGAGAGATGAGAGAAAGGTTGCAGAGAGGAGCAATGTAACGTTAAATGCAGCTAAGAGGCACTTAAAAAACTGCCTCTTAGTGAAGTGTCATGTGGAACGGCATTCTCTACCGCGATGTTTGCGATGAATACAACAAGCAGAAAAGACTGGTTATCGTTCCACCAAGCTACATTCCTAACGCGTTAGCTTTGGCGCATTCCATGCTACCTGCAGGGCATGGAGGCACTAAGGATAAGTTGTCACGCTGTCGCAAGTTTGCGTACTGGCCGGGAATGAAGTCGGACCTGTAGCAATATGAAAGATCTTCTCCTGTCTGTTGTCGTTTTAAGAAGAGGGGATCCCCGCCATCTCCACTTATGAGGTATCCAGAGGTTGGCCAACCGTTGACAGAGTCCATATGGATATTGTCGGACCTTTGTCTGTTTCAGACGAAGGCTATAGATATGTACTGACAGTGATAGACGTCCTGTCACGATTCTTGGTAGCAACCCCCCTTCGTACGAAGGCAGACAAGGAAGTGGCAGCTGCGTTCTACAAGAACGTAGTCTGTGTACACATCATCCCGCCGATTCTAGTCACGGATCAAGGAAAGGAGTTCGTCAACACTCTCTTATGAGAGTTGACTCAGTTATTACAGATTGATCATCTAAGGACAACTCCTTATCACCCGTCTGCAAACGGTGTGATAGAAAACCTAATAACATAATAAATATCTTGAGAACTTTGTGAGAGGACAATCGCGGTATCTGGGACAAAATGCTTACGGTTGCAACACACGACTACAACACTGCCTACCACCGTGTTCTGAAAGATTCACCATTTTCTTGCTTTTCTCTCAGGGTAAAATGTTTCTTTTGAAGTGCTTGAGAATAGACTCCAACCTTGTTATGATGTTGACAGCTATAAAGCATTTACTTCTAGTGTCGCGCAGCACTACCTATAAACTATGTCAGACCAATATAGATATGGGATGGCAGGAGTCAGAAAGAATGTTTAGAAATCCAAACCCAAACAGGTGGTAGTAGGAGATCGGGTCTACTTAAGGCATGTATGTACAAAGGGCGAACCAAAGAAGCTCAGCCCTTGTTCAATGGACCTTTAGGGTGCTAGAAAAATAAGCCCTGTAGTCTTACGACTGCGTCAGGTTAGAGGTGGTAAGATCAAGACAGTTCCACACAAATAATGTTCAGGTCGTTCACGAGGACTCTCTTGGCTTCCATGACTCTCCTAATGTCAGGCGTGCATACCCTCTCCTGATCAAGTAGTAGAAGTGGACCCACTCCCCATGACTTATTCCCCGAGCCGCTGCCATTGTCCTTTCCAGCTCCTTCCGAGCTCTCCTCACCGGCTCCTGTCTCCTCAGATGCTTCAGAGGTCCCTCATTGGTTCCCTCAGCTCCTTCAGAGCCCTGTGTCAGTCGCTCATTACGATCCAATACGGTACCCTTCTCTCCCCCAATGTGATGGACCGCCCTCTGAGTATCGCCAACGACCAACGAACTGATGCCCCTATAATTACAGATCCTGGTGTTGCCCTCTCCTTGTCTTCCCTTGATCCCTCCTGGAACAACCCATTCGTCCAGCCTCGTCTTCTCCCCAGTCTTTAAGATGCTGTTGACAGGACGGTACTATGTTGTCCCCGTCGTCATCAAGACGGACGACATCCAACGTCCTCTCATCAACGTGGCAAATCTAACAGCGGAAGTTTCATGGTCGATTGAACATATGAATCAATCGTTCCCCACTGTTGGTCTGCTCAGGCGCACTCTAGACTCTTTTCACATTGAGTTTGAGAAGTTATTACAATATCTTAACATATTTCTGTAGGATATGAGTGGTAGAGAGTGAAGACCGTTTCGGACTCGCCAGAAGCGAGGCCGTGGATTTCCTTGGCTCGGTAGCAAACCTCCTTTTCGGTACGGCCACTCAGGCCCAAATAGATGTGATACACGGGAAGCTCTCCCAGCTCTACACTCTGTCCACAGAAGAGAGACGTCAACTTAACCTCCGTCATATTCATTCTGCCATCTCCCGTCTAGAGTCCGCCTCGGCTTTGGCCTCAGCTATTATCCGTCAGTTCTCACTAAAAACTTTGCAAATTGAAGGGGAAATGCGTATTTTGGAGACTATCCTTCTCATTCAGTTGGCACTTAGTGACCTAAATCATGATACTCTGAATCTCAAGCTTGGCCTTCAGCAGCTGTCCCAAACGCAGGTTTCCCCTCTCCTCCTTCCGAATGATGTACTATTTCGTGTGCTCAGCAATGCGTCACTCCATTACTCAGGCTTACTTTTCCCTGCAGCACATGAATATTTAGCATTGTATAGAGATGTCTCTAGGGTTATTTCTAAAGGTACGCTTTCCTCAGGAACCCTTCACTTCTACTTACAAATCCCCATGAAAGGGGATCCCTCTGACGTGTTCGATGTGTTTAAAATGGACGCGTTGCCTTTTCATCTTGATGGCACGCCATATTTTCTGCACACCGACACGCTTTTCCACTACCTTGCGGTTTCTGAAGACCGCACTCACTATATGCTCTTGGACTCCTTGGACCGCTGTACTAAACACCACCTGCTCTATGTATGTCCCCTGTCGCCCCTGTCTACTCGACTTCTGTCCAGCGCTGCGAGATCGCTCTCTTTCTCGATCGCCCAGACGCCCTCTCGCTGTGTTCTAAGTCTCTTCTCAGAGTCTTCCCGGTCTTCATCCCGTCTCCTGCAGGCTGGGTCTTCGCCACCGATACTCCCAGATGGTCACCATGGTCTGCCCGGACAGCCCGGTCTCCAAATACAGGCAGACCATCAACAGGACAGGTCTCCTCAGCCTCGGTATGGGCTGTAGTGCCCACTCCGACGCCTTCAGCCTCCCTGCCTCTGCTACTATGGACGGTGACGCCCCGCTGACGGTTCATCGCGCCCCTTCCACATCGGACGTGACGTGGTCTCATCGCTCCTGGCCAAGACTCCTTGGACCCTTCCCTCCCCGCCGCCGTCGCCCGGGTCGTCTTTGGCCCCCCCTGGACCTCCTCCAGCACTTCACGCGCTCCAGGAATCCGTCTCTCCGGTCCCCGCCTTCGACCCTTCCTCCCTTGGTGGGGTGGCTGCCCTCCTCGGCGTCGTCTTCGTCGCCGGTGGGTGGCCTTCTTCTGTCTCTCTTCAGGTCCCGTCTCTCGCAGGCCTCCTCCCCACGATCCCGCCATCCCGTCTTGGCCTCCATGGTCGTCCGCCGGGCGGACCGCTTCGTGCCACGAGGACGTGGCGTGGTTTTAACGGGGGGGGTATGTGGTGCCCCGAGGGCTGCGACACCACTCGTGTCATCATCATCTTCACCGGCAATATTTTCCGATGACAACAGCGGTATCGACCGCTAAAACACAACACGGACTCCAACACATGATTGTCCCCACTGTTCATTTACCAACCTATACACAATTGTAATTGCCCATTAACGCACCCGCTTATCTCTCTAAGCCAAAACACAATCACCGCGGCCAAAAACACGATCAGCCGCGGAACAAAATGTTATGAAAACAAAGCTGCGTCACCGCGTGAATTAAGCATGTCGGTTAGGTAGATTATTGTATGAGCTCGGTGTGAGTTTGATGTATGACTCACACGCCTGACGTATTACCCTCGCGATGTCTGCCTATATAAGAAGCATTTTCTCCAGGCTTGACCTCAGATTAACCAGCACTCTGTTCGTTGCTGGACACTCAGTTGTCCTTCCCTAGACAACATGGGTAGAACATTCATCGTTGCTACTGTGAGTATGGAGTGAAGAATTACCATAGAGGAAAGCGTATCTAACATATCTATTGTGTTCTATTATCTTAGTTTTACTTAGGATTATATTTCTATGATACTTTATTGTGTGAGTTTTTACTCAATATTATACCAGTGTTAACGTCAGTAACCAATAGTGAAAGAAAACCTGAAGACTCATTGAGTCTAGTAAGCCAGTCGCTGGTTTAAACAATATTTTTACCCTCTGTAATATTAAGTAGTATTAAGGTAGAATAAAATACATATAAGAAAGGCGACACCGTTTCATCACCCCATTTACGAACTCCTTTAAATACTCCTAAAGTACCAGAATTTTAAGTCAAGTGTCACTAGTACAAACAGTGTGTCGTCTCCCCTGTGTGACCCGGATTACGGGTTACAACACCACAATTATACTCGGTCTGACTTATACTGGTTATTATACTGCTATTCGCAGCAATATCTTTCTCTGCTCCAATTGCAACGCTGCCTCGTTCAAATCTCATAACACCGCTGCGGCCGCCACGTTTACCAGCCGGAGCATCAATTCATGTCCTTTTGTGGCGATAAAGAGGACACAGCCTTGTGTGAAGCTACATTTATTCCGGGAAGATGGCAGACGAGGGTAAGTGATATATATGAATAATGATAATGTGGAAATTCTAATTATTTTCACGCTGACTGCTGTTCTGAACTTGCTTACTGCATGCCTCCTCCTCCCCAAGGCCCCGCTGGCCGCTGCACTTGATTTAAACACATGAACATGGGGAGACTGCAAGAGGCCGAATGGCCTACACACGGCAGCTCCAGATTCCCCCCCCCTACCACCTGTCATCCTCGTCCACGTAGCTATCCAGTCTACTCTTAAAACAAGCTATCGTCCCTGCACTCACTATGTGATTGCTGAGTCTATTCCATTCCCCCACCACCCTATTACTAAACCAATGCCTGCCCATTTCCTTCCTAAATCTATACTTTTCTAATTTATGTCAATTACAACATGTTCTATCCTGCTCTAGCTCATCCATATACTGTCCAAACATCTTGTGCAAAAGTTAACCAGCATCTTCACTCTTTCATCCCTTACACTGATAAACTCTGGAACAGCCTTCCTTCGTCTGCATTTCCTCCTGCCTATAACTTGACCTTCAAGAAGAGTGTATCAAGACTCTACTTTTGTCTGTTTGGGAGCGGTGAGTAGCGGGGCTTTTTCTAGTACGCTTTGTTGCCCTTGAGCTGTCTCCTTTGTTTAAAGAAAATAATAATTAAATAAATAGAAGTTGGCCGCCAATGCTTCCAACACATTTTGGTGCCATATCTACAAGTAGCTGGTGACCGTAAATATCTCAGCAAGCTGCATGCATCTATGCCATTCCTATCACGGTGCATGGAGCAAGCTTCACGTAACACTCAGACAGAGACAGTTCAATTATGTTTATATTTCACACTCAGTTTATTGCTCAATCTATTAGGTGCAGTGCTGTTGACATTGTTAGTGGTAGTATTAGTACAGTTAATGTATTTATTTGCATTAATTTATCAATATTTATTTATTATATTATTAGTGTTTGAAAATTCTAATACTAGTATTAAGATAAACAAAAATATCAGAAATATATTTATACTCATTAATTATTATTGCTTTTCTTATTATTACTTCCTTCAGTGTCCTGGCACTTTGACATCTAGTGCTTTTCCGTCTAGCAGCCAAAATTGTGGTCTTTCTGAATGTGTATGTCCTAAGTCTTCATTGGTGTAATTAGCTATATAACATCAAAATCTGCATCTCTCCTTCTCACCCAGTTGTCCCTGCATCCTTTCAGTATCCAAGAATTTCAATTTACCTCTTGTAATCACTTAACTAATGCAGTCAGCGAGTTTACAACTTCACATCATACCTCGTAACTCTTCCTTCAAGATCTTAACATCACCTGGCCTCTTAATTCCTTAGTGCACCAACAAACCCACTTGGCAATCCTCATCTCTATATTTTACCGTGTGGACATACTCTTTCCTTTCATGTTCCACTGTCGTATGTTATTCCACATCTAACACAACCACATCCCAACAAATCCGAACACGTTCGGTATCATCCAAGAGAATGTGGCAGCTGAAGATGAGTGTCCAAGAAAGAGGCCAAGGGTGAAGCTGAATGAAGACATTTAGCCACCCCCTGAGGTACGTGGCAGCATCCAACCCTCTTGCTGAGCTGCAGGAGTGTGCTCCCCATTGCACTGCACCAGCTCCATGTACTGATTTCGGTATGAATACTAATTCATCTAGTGTTTGTTGAATATTGTGTTATTAATCTAATTATGACTTCACAAAATAGATTGTGCAAGTCACTGAGCACATGCCCTGCACAACATTATCTTTAAGTTGTAGAATTCCCTAATATGGCTGCTGATTTGTGTATCCTGAAATGATTGGATATTGATAGTCTTAACTTTTTTTTTTTGTCCGTGATCACTGAACCATGTTACGGTATGTCTTTGGGTGCAGTTCCAGGTAATAAGTTTGGGGGGGGGGGGACGTCAGACTTTTTGCGGGTGGAAGGAGCATTAGCATTACCGATTAGCCATTCCCGGCAGTCCTGGTCTTGAAAAACTGGTGGACTGACCTAAATTAATGGGTATAACGGCCTGGACTTTGTGCCAAAGCAATTCCTGGGCGGCCAGTGTTCCTCTTCGGATCCGAATGAGACGCCTGATACCTCTGAGAAAAATCATTGTTTTAGCCGCAACGCGCTTTTGAGCTAGTTTTCCTGTATCACTCAGGATCATGGGGGGGGGGGCCCGGGCCCCTTTAGCCCCCCCTTGGATCTACCAATGTAGCTATGTCTAATAATATATCTACCCTTTACAGTCTGATGGTGCATCCTTCTAGGTTGTCAAGTTTTAGTAGCTACTCATGAGAAGTATTCCATAATGATCATTGATTTCCAGATACTTTGCACTAAAAAAAGGTGTCATTAAACCTGCCGCAAATAATATTCAGCTACAGTCAACCCTTGCTTTAAAGAACCAATATGGAGGAAGGGGGTGATGTTATATCCAAAAATCTTTCACATCTGAAGTATCCAACCTTTCTGTGTATAACAAACCTTGTTTGTTACATGAACTTAAAAGTTCACAGTTTCCATACATGATTCTTTTTTCCTTGCATTTGATGATTAATCCTGACATGTATTTCCATTATCAGTTGGTAATATATAGTAACAAGACAATAATACACATTATAACAATGTATATATTATTATTATTTTTTTTTTTACAACAAAGGAGGCAGCTCAAGGGCACACAAAAAAAGAAAACAATAATAAAAAAAAAGCCCGCTACTCGCTGCTCCTAAAAAAGAAACAAAAGAGGTGGCCGAAAGCAAGATCAAATACGGGAGGAGAGGTGTCCTGATACCCTCCTCTTGAAAGAGTTCAAGTCGTAGGCAGGAGGGAATACAGATGAAGGAAGATTGTTCCAGAGTTTACCAGCGTGAGGGATGAAAGAGTGAAGATGCTGGTTAACTCTTGCATAAGGGGTTTGGACAGTATAGGGATGAGCATGAGTAGAAAGTCGAGTGCAGCGGGGCCGCGGGAGGGGGGGAGGCATGCAGTTAGCAAGTTCAGAAGAGCAGTCAGCGTGGAAATATCGATAGAAGATAGAAAGAGAGGCAACATTGCGACGGAATTTAAGAGGTAGAAGACTATCAGTATGAGGAGGAGAACTGATGAGACGAAGAGCCTTAGCCTCCACTCTGTCCAGAAGAGCTGTGTGAGTGGAGCCCCCCCACACATGAGATGCATACTCCATACGAGGGCGGACAAGGCCCCTGTATATGGACAGCAACTGTGCAGGGGAGAAGAACTGGCGGAGACGGTACAGAACGCCCAGCCTCGAGGAAGCTAATTTAGTAAGAGATGAGATATGAAGTTTCCAGTTGAGATTTTGAGTTAAGGATAGACCGAGGATGTTTAGTGTTGAGGAAGGTGATAGCTGGGTGTTGTCAAAGAATAGGGGATAGTTGTTTGGAAGATTGTGTCGAGTGGATAGGTAGAGAAACTGTGTTTTTGAGGCGTTGAAGGACACCAGGTTCCTCTTGCCCCAATCGGAAATAATAGTAAGGTCTGAGGCTAAGCGTTCTGCAGCCTCCAGCCTTGAGTTGTTAAGTTCCTGTAGGGTGGGTCTTCTATTAAAAGAAGTTGAGTAATGCAGAGTGGAATCATCGGCGTAGGAATGGATAGGACAGTTCGTTTTGGAAAGAAGATTATCAATGAACAACAGAAAAAGAGTGGGAGATAGGACAGAACCCTGTGGGACACCGCTGTTAATAGATTTAGGGGAAGAACAGTGACCGTCTACCACGGCAGAAATAGAACGGTCAGAAAGGAAACTGGAGATAATGGTACAGAGAGAAGGATAGAAATCGTAGGAGGGTAGTTTGGAAAGCAAAGATTTGTGCCAGACCCTATCAAAAGCTTTTGATATGTCCAGCGCAATAGCAAAAGTTTCACCGAAACGGCTAAGAGAGGATGACCAAGAGTCAGTTAAGAAGGCTAGGAGATCACCAGTAGAACGCCCCTTGCGGAACCCATACTGGCGATCAGATAGAAGGTCAGAAGTGGAAAGGTGCTTTTGAATCTTCCGGTTAAGGATTGATTCAAAAGCTTTAGATAGACAAGAAAGTAAAGCTATAGGACGGTAGTTTGAGGAATTGGAGCGGTCACCCTTTTTAGGCATAGGCTGTATGAAGGCATACTTCCAGCAAGAAGGAAAGGTAGATGTTGACAGGCAGAGGCGAAAGAGTTTGACCAGGCAGGGTGACAGCACGGAGGCACAGTTTTTAAGGACAATAGGAGGCACTCCATCAGGTCCATAAGCCTTCTGAGGATTGAGGCCAGAGAGGCCATAGAAAACATAATTTTGAAGAATCTTTATAACAGGCATAAAGGAGTCAGAGGGGGGATGAGTAGGAGGAATATGCCCAGAATCGTCCAGAGTGGAGTTTTAGAAAAAGTTTGAGAGAAGAGTTCAGCCTTAGAGATAGATGAGACGGCAGTGTTGCCGTCAGGACTGAGGAGTGGAGGGAAAGATGAAGAAGTGAAGTTGGAGGAGATGTTTTTGGCTAGATGCCAGAAGTCACGGGAAGAGTTAGAGAAAGCAAGGTTTTGACATTTTCTATTAATGAAAGAATTTTTGGTTAGTCGGAGAATAGATTTGGCACGATTTCGGGCAGAAATGTAAAGTTCATAATTAGCATTAGTTTGAAGGCTCTGGTACCTTTTGTGAGCTACCTCTATCATTGACAGCACGAGAACAAGCGTGATTAAACCAAGGCTTTTAGCGTGAGGAGTAGAAAGAACGAGGAATGTATGCCTCCATTCCAGAGACAATCACCTTTGTGATGCGCTGAGCACACACAGAGGGGTCTCTATCCTGGAAGCAATAATCATTCCACGGGAAATCGGAAAAGTACATCCTCAGGTCGTCCCTCCGAGCTGAAGCAAAATGCCAGAAGCTTCGCCTCTTCGGTGGGTCCAGAGGGTGTACAGGAGCGATAGGACAGGATGCAGAAATAAGATTGTGATCGGAGGAGCCCAACGGAGAGAACAGTTTGACAGAATAAGCAGAAGGGTTTGAGGTAAGGAAGAGGTCTAGAATGTTGGGCCGGTCTCCAAGACGGTCGGGAATACGTGCGGGGTGCTGGACCAACTGCTCTAGGTCGTTGAGGATAGTAAAGTTGTAGGGTTGTTCACCAGGATGGTCAGTGAAAGAGGATGAAAGCCAAAGTTGGTGGTGAACATTGAAATCTCCTAGGATGGAGATTTCAGCGAAGGGAGAGTGGGTCAAGATGTGCTCCACTTTAGAATTCAAATAGTCAAAGAATTTTACATAGTTGGTAGAGTTAGGTGAGAGATAAACAGCACAGATGTATTTAGTAATAGAATCACAATGAAGTCTTAGCCAGATGGTGGAAAATTCAGAAGAGTCAAGGTCGTGGGCACGAGAGCAAGTGACGTCGTTGCGCACGTAGGCGCAACATCCAGCTTTGGATTGAAATTTAGGATAGAGATAGTAGGAGGGAACAGAGTAGAGATTGCTGTCAGCAGCCTCACAAACCTGTGTTTCGGTAAGGAAGAGAAGGTGAGGTTTAGAGGAGGAGAGATGATGTTCCACAGAATGAAAATTAGAGCGAAGACCGCGAATGTTGCAGAAATTGAGAAGAAAGAGGTTCGAGGAGTTATCAAGACACCTCTCGGGTCGGCAGCCAGAAGGGGAGTCCTCCCTGGGGGAATATGTGGTCCCCCCCCCAGGCGGGGACTCCGAGGCTTGGTGTAGGTGCGCCATTTTGAAATTTTAATTTTGGGAAAAGGTGTATATGTTGTGTGAATGTAGTGTGGTGTGGATAAAGAGAGGATCTGTCTTTAGAGAGCATGCTGAACTACTCTCCGGTGTTGGTGAGACAATAGGGAAACGGTTAGTGAGGACATGGGAAGGGTCTTTGGAGGGCTTCAGCTCCCTTCTCACCTCCCATATATACCTCACCGGGAGTGGCTTTATAGCCCAATGAGTGCACGAGATCATTTACCTCATTAGTGACGCCAAGTCCGGGAGTCCTTCCCTAAATTCTTTGCCTGAATTTGTGACACCAAGTATAATAACTAATTTTAGTGACCATTTGCATCCATTTTTCACTTTGATTAAGAAATTGCCTCTCAACAGGGTGTGAACTTAATGGGATTGGAGGAAACTCGACTCGGCCATCAAGCTCACCACAATATAGTAAGGAACCTCTTGTTCTCAGTGATAATTTATCCTCTTTAGTTACTATTCCATGTTGCTTTAATCACAACTAATGTGTTGGAAACATTACAGCTTAATAACATATCTCACATCTCTGCATACAAATTGAGTTCAATATTTAACTGTTAGACCAGTAGGCTACATATCTTTACAAAAAAGGTATGTAAAAAGGTCGACATTTTGAATGATATATTTAAACTCTTAATTATGTTTCTATGGCTGTAGTACCGTTACGATTAGTCGAGTGATCAGCACATGGGTCTTATGTTCTTGATAGCATAGGTTCAAATTTTGACATAGGCTGGCAATTGATAGTAACAGTAGTGTCCACAGATACCTGCCTGTTTCTTGTCTATCCTATTCCACTTTAAACCATGAATGGCCAATCTTTGAAGTGGTAGCATAACCTTGAAGTGCCACTAACAAACCTTTGTCCATTCTTCTGATGTGATGTGAAAAGTGAAAATTGCTGCACAAAACAGTCTGTCGTCTGCGCCGGGAGGCAAGGCATCTCAAAGCCCAGGCTGTTACAACTCCTGGGCAGTTTTTGCCCAGAGCCAGCAATTTTTTAGATCCAATAGGGGTGGATTTTTTCTAAGGTCAGGTTCAACATGCTGCAAGATGCCAAGATCTAAGCCTAGTAGGATATATGGGTTATAAGAGAGGAGGTTTGCTCTGGCCTTATACTATCAAAGTCCAAATGCTAATAGACTTCTAAGCACGGTATTTCACTTGCCTTCAGTTTCAACACTTCACTTATGACTCAGGGGTATTTCAGTAAATGTTGGCTGGAGCAAACAGACTCTGACAGCCCTGCAGCAAAGAGCACAGGCTTTGTCAAAAGAAGAGATACTTCGTGGGATTTGCCATTATTTAGTATTACTCTTGTTACGCCAAGAAATTTTTTCCATATACTTTGCCAAATATTTAAAGTAATGCACCATTGTTGATCTTGCCTGTTATAAATCAGATCTTGTTCAATTAACAAGCTTTGGGTGTCTGCCACTTTCCAGTTGTAATGCAAGGAATCATTTATCTCCTCTGCCAGATATCACATGCAATGCACCATTGTTGGTTTTGCCTGTTATAAATCAGATCTTGTTCAGTTAACAAGCTTTAGGTGTCTGCCACTTTCCAGTTGTAATGCAAGGAATCCCCTGCCAGATATCGCATGTAATGCACCATTGTTGGTTTTGCCTGTTATAAATCAGATCTTGTTCAGCTCACAAGCTTTGAATATCTGCCATTGTTTATTTCAGGTGTAATGCTTGGAAGCATTTGTTCTCTGCCCTGCCCAACAGTATGCAATGCTTTATTGTGAATTTTGTCTGTTATGTTTAACCTTGTTCAGGTAACAAGCTTTTGGTGTCTGCTTTACCTAATAATGTGCTGCAGTGACACTTGGCTTGGTTTCATAATGTGAAATACAGCATGTTATTTCATCACAATAAGTGTCTATCATCACGTGTCTGGCATCATTAATGTGGCTTCCAGGAGTAATCTTGTTTGTATTACAGCATGCAATGTTTTTTTTGCTTTATATGATATACATAATCACATAGGTATGATTTTTTTTTGACAAAATGTAATGGCAGTTGATATTCTTGACTAATGCCTCATAAACCTTGTGAAAAATAATGCTTTTTTGAGGGAGGGGGGGGGGGACAGAGAGTGGTTTGTTTGGTTGGCCATTTCAAGGAGTTTCATATCAAATGATTTTATTACATCCAACTTTAATGTGTGCTAAAAACATATATTTTATTACATCCAACTTTAATGTGTGCTTCCTGCAGTAAATGCTACATGTTTTACTGATGTAGCCTTTGAAATACATATCACTCTCTGCCCTGTAATTTGGTGTCACATATTGCAGTATAACTTTCCTGCTATTTTCGTACACTATGAGTTCCCTTATTTTGTCTCATTTGCTTTTATCATATGTGCCTCCTCTGCATAGTTGTGCCTACTGAGCTTAATATCTTCATGACCCTGACACCAAGGTCAGAGCTTGTGAGATCATACCGTGTCCTACATCCCATTTTCACCTCCAGGCTCGGCTGTCTCCCAGGACCACCAAGTTATTGCATTCCATTTAAGACAACTCATGTACGTGTTACCTTCTTGATGTCCTCCATCATGTATTTCAGCATATTTTATGATGCTTTGCTCTTATACTGATGTGCCTTCCAACATTTTTATACAGTTTTTATTGTATATAACACACCAATGTTGGTTTTGCCTGTTATAAATCGGGTCATGTTCAGTTAACAAGCTTTGAGTGTCTCCCATTGTTTATTTCAGTTGTAATGCTTAGAACCTTTTGTTCTCTTCCCTGTCAAACAGTATGCAATGCTTGCCAATATCTGGCACTTGTGCAGTTAGTATGATATTTTTACTCAGCTAAGAGCATTTTGCAAAAGGTAAAGGTACGGTTGGGGGCATACGCTGTAGCAACGTGTGGCCTTGGTGCTCATCTCCGTAACATTGGCCCTTGAGCCTGTAGTGTTAGGGAACCCATTACCCTGGGACACAGGACCAGTGTGACATCCGGGTTACCACAGTTGCAAAGACATTATAGTAATCTAGCATGCATAGAATGTTGTATGCTTTGCCTGTATTTAAAGCACTGGATATGTTTGCTACACACACACACACACACACAGACACACACACATATATATATATATATATATATATATATATAAATATATATATATATATATATATATATATATATATATATATTAGCAAATGCTTTCTACACCATATTTTTCCTAAAATAACAAATTGATATAGTGTAGATAATACCTAATAAAACATAAGAACAAATATATTTTTCTTTACCCCATTAGTAAATCATTTTACAATAATAAAAAAAAAAAGTAAAGGCTGGATAGGGTGCTGTGGCAGGTACTTCAAAAATAGTAAAGCTATCCGTGAAAAGTGACGTTTTTGGTGGGCCCCAATAGATGGCGCTACTTCCGCACGCCCGAGGAATTATTACATACCACTATCTCTTGGTATATGGTCTCTTTGAGTCCGACTGTCAACAGGTGCCTTTAGATCATCCCCCATATCAAGTCTTTTAGTTCACGCTGGAATGCCACCCTTGGCTTTGCATAGAGACGGGCTTCTAATCAAATACTGGTACAGACTACAACGCCAACCAAACAAAACTGCATACAACGTTGATTTAGACACCAATGTATGTAGATATAATATACAGAAACAAACCTCTCCTACCTCGCCCCTTTGGTTTCCGTGCCCGGAATGTCATTGGGGACCTCTCGCTATCATACTTCCCTGTAGCAGTTTATCGGTTCCTGTCCCACACAGCTAGTCACGCCATTTCTGTACCAGTATGCTATACACGAACGGCTCCAAATCCGATGCAGGCGTTGGATTTGGAGCTGTCTTTCCGGACTTTCCCCGTTATGGAACTTTGCCTGCTATCGCTTCAATTTTTACAGCAGAACTATCTGTCATTCTTTTACCAATTCGCACCATAATTACTATGCTTGTCGATACTTTTACTGTCTACGCTGACTCACAGGCAGCCCTGTCCGCAATAGAAGATTTTAGGAGCACCCACTCTATTGTTTTAGATATTTTAAGCTGGCTAGTTCTAGCAAAAAGGCTCGGGCATGAGGTGATTAAGCCCCGTTCACATTGTGCCGACTCTGGGCCACGATAACCCACGACTCTAGGGTACTCGAGGTCTTGGGTGTTGATGTGAAAGGGTCGGGCATGTCTTCAAAGAGGTCTTGAGACTGTTGCCGAATGTTGCGCCGACGTCGTGACGGGAGTCTGGAGTCGTAAGGGGTAGTGCAAAAAAGTATTCCTTGCTAAATTTTCACGACAAGAGTCGGCAAGAGTCTGGACCAACCGTCACTGCCGGTTGAGGTCTGAGGGAGGTCGGGGGCTGTCGTCAACAGTCTTGGCTTGTCTTGAGACAGTCGTGACGACTGTCGGGGCCATTTTTCAAATATTTACCATTTCCTGTCGGCACAGTCGTCGGTGCCGACTACTTAAGAATGATGAGGGACTGTCGTGACGACAGTCTTCGCCTAATGAAGGACGTTCGTGACGACTGTCGGCTCAGAAATATTGGCTAACACTGCCGCCATCAAGTAATTTATATTTTTATTTTGCAATCAATAGCACAATAACAACTTCTGGACATGGTTACGTTTCGCTAGCACAAACTTGGGAGCCGCACAGTACGCACGCACTTCATTTGCCTCGATCTTTCTTGTGTTGAATGACACAACTAGGGTTGCCACCCTGAGGTCAGAAAAATGTGGAATGCAACATATCACTCTCCAACAAGGAATTCATACGTATTTGAAGGAACGGGTGGCAACCCTAAAATTTCTCGAGCATTCAGTGAGTGACAGCCGCAGCACGCTACTGGTGGGAGGGACGTTATGTCGCGTATTTTACACGTATTCTAGGACGAACCTTTGACAAATTTTACGGGCTGGTTTTGTGATTAACCGAAAAATGCGCTCACTACAATTTTAAGATTCTGAATTTTATCTGCTTGACCATTCAGATAACAAAATACCGTACGGAACAAATGCCGTTCCGTATTGGTTCCAAAGGGAACGATACATTTCATTATCGAATACAGAGCGATTCCGTATTTTAAGGAACGGCAAGGCTGCCGCCAAGACAGTCGCCAAGAAAGTCGCGAAGACCGTCAGGAAGACCGTCAGCCAACTATTTGGCAACTGTCGGCCAGCTAGTCGGCCAACCAGTTGACAGGCAATCTGGAAGACTGTCTTCAAGACCCTCTGCGATTGTCGGCCAATCGGTCGGCAGGTTCGTGGCTGTCGTAGACATGGCGCCATTTCAAAAATTGACCGTTGAGACTCGTCTTGAGACTAGTTGGCAGCATGTCGCAGACATTCTGCCAACTAGTTGGCCGAATGTCCCATACAGTCGGCAATCATGGTAGCCGACACCAAGACGCCAAAAAATTCTTGGAGCGTGGAAGCCGACTTGTCAAATAATGATAAAGTCGCTGGGTTGTCTTGGCCCAGAGTCGGCACAGTGTGAACGGGGCTTTAGGCCGATGAGGTGGCGCGGGCCGATGCTTCTCGCCCTTCCTAACAGTGAGTGCGCTCTTCCATTTAAGGCTTTGCATCCCACCGTGTGGTCTGCACTCCAGAGGGTGTGGCAGCGCAGGTGGGTGGCTGTGATTGCCACGACAAAGATGGGGGAAGTCACAACCAGGGCTGTGCGTCCCTGGTCGTACTCCCATATAAGAAGTCGTAACAGGAAGACTGTCCTGGCCCGCCTTAGGGTGGGCCACACTATGTAGATACACACATGGCTACCTCATGTCCCGAGGAGTTCAGCCCTTCTGTGACGACTGTTTGGTCCTCCTGACTGTCCGGCACTTGCTGGTCGAGTGCCCCAGTCTAGGGGACCTGCGAGAGCGGTACCTCCCCCGGTGTCGGGGCGGAGATGGGAGTTTCTCTCTCTCTCTGGTGCTGGGGGAAAAGGCACTCTTCCCGGGACATGACGTCTATGGCTTACAACAGCAGGCTGGCGTCCTCAACCTCCTGTAGGTTTTATTGTCCTTTTATTGAATCCTTTTTTTACCTTGTTTATTAATTATTTACTGTTTGTTATAGTTATAATGAATAGTTTAGTCTTTTATTCGGTGCCACATGACCCAGCAGTTGCGGCGCCAAGACCAAACGCCCAATAATCATCAATACTGGTTGAAACCTTCCACAGAAGACCATTATAAGGCTGTGTGCCATAAGACGTGCAATGTTGAGCTTACAGCCGAGATAACCCCAAGTAAGTTACATGAGAAGAGTACTAAGCATATGCATAATTGTGCTACTGTTTCCACATCAAGAACAAGAACAGGCGTTTGCTAGTGCCAAAGGACAGACAAACCAAAGTGATGCAGTAAAGTCGGCTGAGATAAAACTTACATCATTGATGATGGAACATGATATCAGCTTCCGCACTGCAGATCACTTGTGTCACGTACTGAAGGACTGTTTTCCTGATTCAGAAATAGCCAAAAAACTGAAAATGAAAAGAACAAAGTGCCAGAGCGTATGCAAGAACGTTATTTTCAAGTGCTATAAAGAACAATTAGCAGAAACTCCAAGACATAACAAATTCAGTATTCTTGTGGACGAGTCAACAGATATTTTTACTTCCTAAAATGTGTGTATAATGATACAAGTAGTTGAGGAATCTGACGTTGTAAGCAAGTTTTGGGATTTAGTGCCTATATTCAACAATGATCCGGAAGGAGCAAATGAAGGTGCAACAAGCAATATTGAATATTTTCCTCAATTATGAAATCATTTAATGATTTTGAAGTGCCTGTCTCTAACTCATCGAACCTCTTTTTAATATATTTATGCAACATTCGCGGTCTTCGTTCAAATTTTCATTCTGTGAAACACCATCTCTCTTCCTCTAAACCTCACCTTCTCCTCCTCACCGAAACACAGGTTTCTGAGGCTACTGACAGCAATCTCTACTATGTTCCCTCCTACTATCTCTATCCTAAATTTAAATCCAAAGCTGGATGTTGGGCCAACGTGCGCAACGACATCACTTGCTCTCGTGCCCACGACCTTAACTCTTCAGAATTTTCCAACATCTGGCTAAAACTTCATTCTCATTCTATTACTAAATACATATGTGCTGTTTATCTCTCACCTAACTCTACTAACTATGTAAAATTCTTTGACTACTTGAACTCTAAAGTGGAGCACTTCTTGACCCACTCTCCCTTTGCTGAAATCTCCATCTTGGGAGATTTCAATGTTCACCAACAGCTTTGACTTTCATCTTCTTTCACTGACCAGCCTGGTGAACAAGCCTACAACTTTGCTCTCCTCAATGACCTAGAGCAGTTGGTTCA
Source organism: Eriocheir sinensis (assembly GCF_024679095.1). Lineage (NCBI taxonomy): Eukaryota > Metazoa > Arthropoda > Malacostraca > Decapoda > Varunidae > Eriocheir > Eriocheir sinensis. The sequence goes on from NW_026112238.1 coordinate 153,338, forward strand.
GCACCCTACACGTATTCCAGACCGTCTTTGAGACAGGCCCAACATAGTAGACCTCTTCCTTACCTCTAACCCCTCTGCTTACTCTGTCAAACTGTTCTTTCCGTTGGGCTCCTTCGATCACAACCTTATTTCTGTATCCTGTCCTATCGCTCTTGTACACCCTCTGGACCCACCGAAGAGGCGATGCTCCTGGCATTTTGCTTCAGCTCGATGAGACGACCTGAGGATGTACTTTTCCGATTTCCCGTGGAATGATTACTGATTCCAGGAGCGAGACCCGTCTGAGTGTGCCCAGCGCATCACAGAGGTGATTGTCTTTGGAATGGAGGCATACATTCCACGTACTTTCTCTACTCCTCATGCTAAAAAGCCTTGGTTTAATCACGCTTGTCCTCGTGCTGTCAAAGATAGAGAGGCAGCTCACAAAAGGTACCAGAGCCTTTGAACTCCCGCTAACCATGATCTTTACATTTCTGCCCGGAATCGTGCCACATCTATTATCCGACATACCGTAAACTCCTTCATTGATAGTAAATGCCAAAACCTTGCTTTTTCCAATTCTTTCCGGACTGTGAAATTATGAAAAATTATGGGAGTGGCTTCCTTTCCACAAGCTGATCGGCTTATACCTCAGTTTTTCATTCTTTTTTAAATTTTATGGAATGTATGAAATTGAGTCCTTATATAGTTTTAATATATGTTGTCTTATAAGCAGAGAATGAAGGAAGGTTAAGAACATAAGAACATAAGAACATAAGGAGACTGCAAGAGGCCTAATGGCCTACACAGGGCAGCTCCAGAATCCCTCCCATTACCATCTGTCATCCTCGTCCATGTAGCTATCCAGTCTCCTCTTAAAACAAGCTATCGTCCCTGCACTCACTACGTGATTGCTGAGTCTATTCCATCCCCCACAACCCTATTACTAAACCAATGCTTGCCTATTTCCCTCGTAAATCTATACTGTTCTAATTTAAATCCATTACTGCGTATTCTATCCTGCTGGCTAATTCTCAGTACTTTACTTATATCGCCTTTGTTGTAACCCTTGACCCATTTGAATACTTCTATCAGATCTCCCCGCACTCTTCGTCTTTCTAGTGAATGTAAGTTGAGATGTTTCAGGCGCTCAACTATAGGTAGTTTACCTTAAAATTTACGTTTTCTTTGTTTTGCTACGTTTTCCTAGTTCAACTCAATGGCTATCTTCTGTTAGTGTGCTTAATGTCATTTCTCGGGTTTAAAGGGCCCAAATTGGCCTTTTAAATGAGTGCATGTGGCATTTAAATGTCCCGTTTTCTAGTGTTGACGTTCTCTGCGTTATAAAAGACAGAAATGTGGGGTTTTTGCATGCAAATTTGCTCTCTTTTTTGTTATTATTATTATTCGTACGTCTGACAGTGCAGCAAGCCACTGCCACGAGGTGCGTTACCCTGAAGCAGCTCGCTCTATGTGCAAGTGACAGTGCAATACTGGTTATTCTCTGGATATCATGCCGAAGAAGAGCGCTCTGCAGAGACAAAGGCATGAGCACTGTTCTGCCATGAGACAGCTTCAGCTTGCTTCAAGATCTAAGGAAGACAAAGCTGACAGTGATACGAATCCGAGTCCCCAAGCCTCGGTTTCTGCTGTTAGTGACCTCGCTTCTACATCAACTGTGGCCGCTTCACGCCCATCACTGCCTCTTCTAATTCCACCACCACCGTCAGGGGCATCCAGTAGTATATTTGTGAACACCACACGGTTTCATAGTCTCTTTGATAACCTTGTGTGGCTGATGTAAGAGACAAGTGACAGTGAACGTGACTGATAAGTGGCTGGATGCTGAGTTTTCTGTCCTTTGTTCCTGCGTTACTGAGAGGACAGCAGCCCCATCAACCGTGACGCATGAAGGAAAAGCACTGACCAAGACCAATATAGCCTTAGTCCTGTACAGCCTCACACACAACTTGGGCTTCCGAGGCTTTCAGGTGCTATCAGCAGTCATGGAGAGGCCCGCCATGCACTCCGTCGCATATGAGAAGCACGCCCACTTCCTGTACGAAGCAATGGACGCTCACTTCCCTAAGAAGATGGAATACGTCTACAGGGACGTGAAAAAACGCTGTGAACAAGAGGAGGACGATCACACTGTTTTTTGTTTGTTTTTTGTCAGTAAAAGTTAATGAAACTTTAAATGCGTTTTATCAAAACCATACTTTCTAAATTCAAATTGCATAGGCTCTAAAACTAAGCGATCAATTCTCAATGTTTTTTTTTTTCAATAGAGAAAAGAATGAACAAAAAATTGCAGCCGGGATTTTTGCCTAAGCCCAAAATCTGATTTTTTATTATTTTTATTTTTTTTTAATCGAGCCTCCCACGAAAAAAAATATTTAAATTCTAATTTTCATCCTATAAAAACAATGTGGCTGCAAAATATAGTACATAACTTTATCTAACTATTGTGTTGAGTAAAATTATGTAAGTTCATTTTCCTCGGAGAAGATTGAATTTTAAAAAATTACTGAAAAACTACAAAATGGCTTATAACTCAAAAACTACTGAATGTGGGAGAAACATCACTTGTATTGAAAATAATGTACGTTAAAAACTCTACTATGGGTAAACGTTTCAAACTGATTGGGTAAGAAATAACCGAGATAGCATTTTACCTAGTTGAGCGCCTTCAGCCTATCTTGATATGGGAGGTTCCTCAGTCCCTGAGTCATCTTGGTCATCCTCCTCTGAACTTATTCTAGCAAGTTGATGTCCATTCTGTATTGTGGGCACCAAAATTGGACCGCATAATCTAAGTGTGGCCTAACTAACGCTAAATAGAGTCTGAGGATGACCTCTGCACTTTTGTTGGTTACCGTCCTGTTAATAAAGCCTAATACCCTGTCAGCCCTATTCCTCGCACTTATACATTGCTTCCTTAGTTTTAGGTCAGAGTTCACTAACTTGTATATCAAACAGTATAGTCTGATCATACTCGAACGACCTATAGCCTTCCAGATACCCATATTCCATCTAATTCAGGTACATAAAGTGACATACGACTTTGCAAGTGTCTATACATAAGGAATTTTGATGTGTTGCATGTAAATAACATGGGTCCCCTAATATTCGAAATAGCCTAGCATCGCATTCAACTGTAATTATTTACTATTTCATGTTATTTCGATTATTAATCGTTACTTACATGCAGTAAATTATTAAGGTACACTTTATTTGCACTTGCAGAGCCAGATGTCTTTTAGTATACCTGAAATGAGCTATCAATCAATGAACTTGAAAAACTATAGACCGTTCGAGCATGATGACTATGTTACTTACTACAAGCTTGTCTTTTCCTGTGCTTGTAAGTTAGATTATTGATGCAAACGACTGAGTTGTTTTTCGTATACATAAGCATTCAAATATATTATTGAATAATAAGCTTGAATGTCTATTACAACAGTTGATTATCACGTATTCACGAACTAGAAATACGCAGGTGACACATCCATCAAAATTCCCGCTTTGTTGGTGGACAGATGAAATGAAACAGACTATACTACTACTACTACTACTAAACTACTACTACTACTACTACTACTACTACTACTACTATTACTACTAATAATAATAATGTTAATCATGATTATAATAATAATAATAATAATAATAATAATAATAATAATAATAATAATAAATATAATAATGATAATAATAATAATAATAATAATAATAATAATAATAATAATAATAAAAATAATAATAATAATAAAATTATAAAAATGATAACGATATTATTATTATTATTATTATTATTATTATTATTATTATTATTATTATTATTATTATTAAGAATAACAAAGACAGTAATAATGATGTTAATAATAATAATATAAGTAGTAGCAGTAGTAGTAACAATGGTATTACGTAGTAGCAGAAAAAAAAGTAACTATGATAATAGAACCAGTAGCAGCAACGACAGCAGACCACCCCCGGTATCACTTATATTATATATAAATGTAAATAATGATCATAACAATAAAAAATAATATAATGATTATGTTGCATTGATATCATCATTTACAATAAAATGATGAAATAATGATGATTGTAATTATAATGATAGTAATAATAATAATAATAATAAGAATAAGAATAAGAATAAGAAGAAGAAAAAAGAAAAA
>NW_026112238.1:165000-183728 GCF_024679095.1 Eriocheir sinensis
TACTACTACACGGGCCTCCATCTATTAGAGTTGCGTTGTGAGCGGTATATTTTTTCCTCATAATCGCTGAAAGCAATTCAGAGTTACCCGCCAATGACTGTGGCCGACAACCATCTACTACTACTACTACTACTACTACTACTACTAATAATAATAATAATAATAATAATAATAATAAGAAGAAGAAGAAGAAGAAGAAGAAGAAGAAGAAGAAGAAATGAAATTGTACTCATAAAAAAAACAATACTACTAATAATGATAACAAACGCTATTGTGATATTAAAAATGAATAACAATTGTAATATTAATCACAATAGTATCTGCAACTTGGGGTAGACGCAGTGCTGATGTAACGAAAGACCCCCTTGCAGGACCAACCCAGACTCATTTACCGTAATTGTGAGTAAAATTACGGCTATATAGCGGGGTGTTTTTTTAATACCAAGGCGTTTATCGTTCCTATCGCACTGAAATGATCAGTGTATTACGTCCAGTTATTTTTTTATTGTCACGGCAATTGGAAAGAAACCATTATCATGCAGGAAAATATACCTAAAAGAATAGATTATCCAGTAATTGTCTCTTTAGTAACTGGCAGTCACGTTTATAGACCAGCGAGAGAGAGAGAGAGAGAGAGAGAGAGAGAGAGAGAGAGAGAGAGAGAGAGAGAGAGAGAGAGAGAGAGATTTACATACTATTTACATAGATATTCAGATCACACAAACCCAATGGTCCAGTCTTAAGGGAAGTCATATTAAATTCAATGTCACCAAGACTTTGCTTTTCTACTTTTAATGAATATCAAGGTGAAGGAAGTGGCGGTCCAGCTGCTTTTTAAATGAATTTATCGTACGGCACTGGACCACTGAAGGCGGGAGTTTATTCCATTCTTGTACTTCAAAGTTAGTGAAGAAAAAATATTTGCAGTCTAAATTTATATGTTTCCACTTAAATTTTGTAACATTATTTCTAGTTCGGAACGTGCCATCGATCAAAAAAATTGGATGTGTCCACTTTCATAAAGCCATAAAGTATTTAGAAGCATTCGATCAGTTTTCCTCGGAGGCGACGTTTTTCAAAGAGAAATGAGCCTTAGGGATGAAAGCCTTCCGTCATAAGGTTTGTTGCGCGAGATCATATTTGTTGCCCTACATTGCACACCTAATTTAGCAATGTCCTTTGCATGGTGGGGAGACCAATACTACCGCATATTCTGTATGGGGTCTGACTAAGCTATTGTACTGTGTAGATATTTCATCTATATGCTTGTATGAGAAGTTTCTCTTTATGTAGCCCAGCATATTATTCGCTTTGTTTGGTGTGTCAATGCATTGCTGCGAGAATATGAATTTTGACATAATTTTGACACCCAGTTCCTTGGCACACTGAACGCTTTTGAGTTTAACGCCACGCATTTCATAATTGAACCTCTTACTTTTTGTACCAATTTGGAGAACCTGACACTTATCTATATTAAAGGGCATCTTCTATCTATCGGACCAATCTGAAATTCAATGCAAATCTTCTTGGAGGATTTTCCTGTCTTCGTCAGTTAGGATCGAATTACCAATCTTTGTGTCGTCGGCATATTTACTAATGAGATTACTGAGTCCAACGTCAACGTCATTGATGTAAATTATAAACAGCACTGGGTCACGAACTGAGCCCTGAAGGTCACCACTCGTGGCAGGCGCCCACTGAGTTAAACTCATCCATCACCACTCTTTGCTGTCTGTTGTTCAACCAATTTGTGATACATTGGTGTTCTTTACCGTCAGTGCTTTTTTTTTTTTTTTACAGCAAATGAGACAGTTCAAAGGCTTAAAAAAAAGAAAACAATAATGAAAAAAAAGCCCGCTACTTACTGCCCCTAAAAAGATTAGAGAAGAGTGGCCGAAAGAGAAGTCAATTTCGGGAGGAGAGGTGTCCTGATACCCTCCTCTTGAAAGACTTCAAGTCGTAGGCAGGAGGAAATACAGATGAAGGAAGATTGTTCCAAAGTTTACCAGCGTAAGGGATGAAAGAGTGAAGATGCTGGTTAACTCTTGCGTAAGGGGTTTGGACAGTATAGGGATGAGCTTGAGTAGAAAGTTGTGTGTGGCGAGGCCTGAGGGGGGGAGGCATGCAGCAGTCAGCGTGAAAATATCGGTAGAAGATAGAGAGGCAACTTGGCGGCGGAATTTAAGAGGTAGAAGACTATCAGTAAGAGGAGGAGAGCTGATGAGACGAAGAGCCTTAGGCGAGGTTCCCACTATTCCGTTTTGACGGATCCGTCTACGTTTATGACGCCAAAATGACGTCAGCGAAACAGCGGCCGCTCGGCACGGATGATCCACTCCGCCAGTCCATCGCTCATCATTTGTTGGCAATCATATAGACAGCATTAACCACAACGACTTCTTGTATAAGTATGTGTGTGTGAGTGGAGCCCCCCCACACGTGAGATGCATACTCCATACCTAGTTGTGTTTTTATATAAAGTAATTTATGTGGTTGGGCGGGGACCTTGACATGAGGTGATTTAGGGGTGCGCGGGACAGCTGTTACTGTGAGAGGAGAGGAAGTAGGCGGAGCTCATCCCTGGGAATTTTACCAGGTGTGAGGGAGTGGCGCAGTAGTGCCACTCCCTCACACGGAAAAAGTTAAACACTGACGTTGTGTGTATGTGTATATTTGTTTACAGATCGCTACATCGAGAAGGTAGATACAGGTGGAGAGGTAGTAAACTTGAGGCAAAAAAACTTATCCTTTCCGCGAAGCACAATCCGTTCAGCACACAACACTCAGCAAAGCAGCATACGGTACAGCACTCAGATGACAGCACTCAGGACTTAGCACACAGCACACATCAGGCTCGCTAGTTCGGCAGGCAAGCAACACTTTGTAACAGGCGGCGAGTACGGAATTAAGATACAAACTTAAACCTCCACGCCGTTCTTTTTTACACAATTTTACTTGCTAAACAAAACTTCATCATGCCAAATTTTGCCAACCAAAGGGTAATTTTCTTTCCGATAATATTGAACTGATTTATGGAAACAATATATTCATGACACTAAAGTGCTACAGAAAACAAAAAAATCAAATTGTGTAAATAGATATGGCTAAGTTCCGGGGGTTATAGAAGATCTCCTTGAGTCTAGTTGTTCGTGGTTCACTGATCTACCCCATATACTAATAAAATTGATTTTCATGGATAATTTTGAGTTTATTCCAGGCATCGCGTGCGAGGTAAATACTTCCATTGTATGTTGTATTTTCATCTCTCAATGCAGTGCAGTAACTAATAGCTTCCGGAAAATTAAGGCAACTTCAATATGATGATGAACAGGGTTTTTTTTTTTTTTTTTTTTTTTTTTAGGTGCTGTGTATAGTGCCAGTAGGCCGTCTTGAGGTGGCTCTTGGGCGCAGGCGAATTTTATTTATAGTGGCTGTCATGATATATCTACTTGGCTCATACAGTACCCCGGTGCTCCACTTGAATTTACGTCCTGGCCTAAAACGCCGGTAGGCTTTCTTTAGGGGCCTTGTGGTCGGCCTGAGCATTGCCGTCTCGATAGAGAAGGCCTGACAGCTTGCTGGATTCTTCGCCGATAAGTCATCCAAGTAATGCCAAGTGTGTCCCGCGCTCTCCAACTAAAATGCTATTTTTTGTGTGTTTTAGTGCATGTTTTTGTGTTAAATATATTTTTTCTGTGATAAATAAAGGTTTTCCTCAGTATCTAATAAACATCATGAAATTAGACCTAAAATAGAGGAAAATTAAAAAGATATTGTATAAGGAGATGGAGAAATGTTCACACAAAAAATTATATAAATACATTGACAGTCGTAAATGGGTAGACCCCAATAGGGGAGGCGGTGGACTCTTGATTCTAGGATTAAAGATGAGCTCCGGCATGAGCCAGTGCAAGATGGCGCAGCTATAAACACTCGCCTGCGCCAGAACGGGCTGGGCCGACCATCTTTGACAACACCCAGCTATCACCTTCCTCAACACTAAACATCCTCGGTCTATCCTTAACTCAAAATCTCAACTGGAAACTTCATATCTCATCTCTTACTAAATCAGCTTCCTCGAGGCTGGGCGTTCTGTACCGTCTCCGTCAGTTCTTCTCCCCTGCACAGTTGCTGTCCATATACAGGGGCCTTGTCCGCCCTCGTATGGAGTATGCATCTCATGTGTGGGGCTCCCACACAGCTCTTCTGACAGACAGAGTGCAAAGGCTCTTCGTCTCATCATCTCTCCTCCTCATACTGATAGTCTTCTACCTCTTAAATTCAGCCGCAATGTTGCCTCTCTATCTTCTATCGATATTTCCACGCTGACTGCTCTTCTGAACTTGCTAACTGCATGCCTCCCCCCTCCCGGCCCCTGCACTCGACTTTCTACTCATGCTCATCCCTATACTGTCCAAACCCTTATGCAAGAGTTAACCAGCATCTTCACTCTTTCATCCTCACGCTCACGCTGGTGGTACGCTAAACTCTGGAACAATCTTCCTTCATCTGTATTTCCTCCTGCCTACGACTTGAACTCTTTCAAGAGGAGGAGGTATCAGAACACCTCTCCTCGAAACTGACCTATCTTTCGCCACCTTTGGATTCTTTTTAGGAGCAGCGAGTAGCGGGCTTTTTTTTTTTTATTAATGTTTACTTTTTTGTGCCCTTGAGCTGTCTCCTTTGCTGTAAAAAAAAAAAAAAAAAAAAAAAAATCAGGCCCCACCGGGAAGAAGCCTTGGGCCGACCATCAGGATCCACCGGGAAGAAGCCTACCGGCGCAATAGGCCACGACGTAAAAAAAAAAAAAAAAAAAAAAAGATTTGTCACCGTTTCTAAATATCTTTGATATTCATAACGCTGTCGTTACAATTACTATATTCAACAAGCCGATCCTCCATCCCTATACTATTATAGGCAACTCAGTCACCTGCTATCTGGCAACTACAAGTTACGTAGAGGTAGTACATGTCAAGGATTATATACTATAAGGATAGCTCACTAAGCATTTGTTTTACCCACAATGCACCGCGGATGACGTCACACATGTACACAAATGGTGCTGGGCGAGAAACTGGTTCACTTCACTGTGTTCTCACCGCAGCGTGCTCAGTGAAAATGATGATTTGTGCTGTATATGGGTGTTACAGTGGCTCAACTTATATAATAAGGATAGCTTACTAAGCATTTATTTTACCCACAATGCACCGCGTATGCAATCTGGTTCATATAAAATGTATTGGGGGGGCCATTACTTATTGATCTTGTCAATCATTCATTGCCAGATTTTGCGCTTTTTTTGGTTGCTGGGGATATGTGGTTGAACTGGGCAGCTGTTGAGTTGTCCAGTGGTGTGCAGTGGTGGAGATATTTGAGAAATATGTTATATGGGGGTTGCTGGGAAATGTTGCTGTCTGCCATTTATCGGTGCTTGCTTTTTCTCAAGTTTCGTTAACGTTCGTTTTCTGCAACTTTGCAGGGGTAACTAATCCTGTCATCAAAATAGCTAACATAGATATATATTAATTGAAGTATTACTGTTGGATCAGGAAAATTATATCAAATGGTTAATATAAATAATGTATAAAGGGATCAATGTATACGTAAGAATACACAAAGACTATACCAACTTCTATATTATCTATAACGATATTGATGACAGGATTGGTTACCCCTGTAAAGTTGTAGAGGGTGAGTGTTGGTGAAATATGAGAGAACGTCAGCGTCGACGTGTGGTGGACAGCAGTGTTTCTCGGTACCTTTTTCTAGCATATTTCTCAAATGATTCTGTTGTTCTGTACTGTTTGCCAACTCAACAGCTGCCTAATTTAATTGCATATCCTTAGCAATCAAAAAAACGCAAAATCTGACCATGAATATAAATACATAAGGGGTTTCTAGTACATTTTATACCGTGACAGCAGGGTGAGAGTGAACCAGATGACATACCGCAGTCATGACGTCATCGATGACGTTTCAGTGAGCTATCCTTATAGTATATAATCCTTTCTATGTGTAGAGTGCGCCACCGCAGAGTGGTGAATCTCAGTCTTGCAATTCGAAACCATATAATATAAACGTAAACTATTTCATTGCTATTATACGATTATATCTTCTTAAAAAATGTAACGATAATATATACCATGTTAATACTGAAATTCATGTGGTTATTATATGAGTAAATAATATAATTTGTCCCAGGAACGAGATAATAGAAAGAGGATTGTAGCAGCCCCCTCACTCGTATTTGCCAGATAGCAAGTGACTGAGTTGCCTAGTATCGGGATGAAGGATCGGCTTGTTGAACATAGTAATCGCAACGAGAGCGTTATGAATGTCAAATAGAGATATTTAGAAACGGTGACAAATCAAAGTAATAGGAGTACCAAGTTACGACTGTCAATGTATTTAAATATTTTTGGTGTGAATATTTTTCCCTCTCCTTATACTATATCTTATTTATTTTCCTCTATTTTATGTCTAATTTGATAATATTTATAAGAATAAATGTTGGAAAACCTTCATCTATCACAGAAAAAAATATTTTTCACAAAGATATGCATTAAAACATCAAAAAAATAACATTTTAGTTGGAGAGCGCGGAACACTCGGCCTTACATGGATGACTCATAATTTGAGAAGTCAGGCCTTCTATATCGAGACGGCAATGGCCTGAGCCCTTGGAGGAGGAATACAAGGAGAGGGCATGACCAGTGATGGGATTCAACAGGTTCGCACCGGTTCGCAAGAACCTGTTCTTGAAATTTCTTTAATCTCGAGAACCGGTTGTTACTGTTAGCTTAAATCAGGGGTTCTCAATTTTTCCCCCATGAACACCTTTTACTTATAACTTATTTTGGTAAACCCCTCATAGAACTGTTACTGGCTTTTGATAGTAAAAAGCACGACTAAAACCAGATTTGATGTCAGGTGGAGCCGAACACGGGTTCAAGACGAATGTGGCATCACCGATTCGAACGAGAGCGCCGTTACAAAGGCTACACCGACAGCAACCGCTGCCAGCTGGTTTTGTTAACTTCCCCCTCACGGCAACCAGCTGTCATTCGCCTCACCTGTGTCTTCCTAAAGAAGACAGGCCAGCTGTCACGCCTGTGATAACCTCACAGGACTTCCCCAGGGCTCTTAATGATATTCAGATCTTCGCGGCCCTGACAACAACAACAACAACAACATTTCTGCAGACACCACTGTAGCTGGTAGGATTTTAGTTTTTTTTTTTAGGCTGTAGCTATTATTTTCTGTCGTCACGACATAACGATATAAGGAATGGTGATCTTAAATATGTCAAGATCACTTTGATAACCGTTTGAATCTATAAATATGCCATATATAGGCATTGGGCCGAGACACAAAATAAGCCCAATAAACTTTTGATGCATTCTGATCAACAGTAAAGTTATTGACAACATTGTCGTGTTGATGGATGGGGTCAGAGAGAAACAAAGGGAAAGAGGCAAGGCTGACATGACAAAAAAAAAATATTGAAAATAGTGAGAGAACCTGTTGTTAGCGAGTCCTGGAGTGAGAGACCCTGTTCTTAAAAAAAGTGAATCCCACCACTGGGCATGACGTCACAGAAGTGAAGCCGGCTTGGCTCCGCCAACTCCCCGCCACGGCCCTCAATTCCACCCAAAACATTGCCCGGCTGGCCAGACGCGCGACACCCACACATCTCAACATTTTCCCTTCATGCCGACTTGCTCTGCCTTTGGTTGCGCCCACAGAGACGGGGATGGCAGCATAACGTTTCATCGGTAAGACAAAATGATATTTGTGGTGAAACATTATGTAAGAGGTGAGAAAACTGAACTTGAAAAAGAGCTACACAAAACAATGAGAATTATTCCTTGGTGGAAATTTCAAAGAAATCATCTGTAATTCATCTTCCATGGCTTTTACACACAAACAGGTCAAATTTCTGGAACGTAGAGGTCTTTGGGTACTATCAGAAGTACAATGACCACATAGTTATATTGCAAAACATGTAAAATAAGAGTGTAAACCTGGGCAAACTACCGAGTCGATTCAACCCACGGGCACTCATTTGCCTGACAATGTTAATTCTCATTCTCTCATTCTCATTCTCTCTCATTCTTATTCTCTAATTCTCTCTCTCTCTCTCTCTCTCTCTCTCTCTCTCTCTCTCTCTCTCTCTCTCTCTCTCTCTCTCTCTCTCTCTCTCTCATTATCACTCTCATTACCTCCCTCTCATTCTCTATCTCTCATTCTCATTATCTCTCATTCTCACTCTCATTCTCATTTTCTCTCATTCTCATTCTCTTATTCTTATTCTCTCATTCTCATTCTCTCTCATTCTTATTCTTATTCTCTCTCTCATTCTCATTCTCTCTCATTCTCCCTCATTTTTATTCTCTCATTCTCATTTTCTCTCGCTCATTCTCATTACCTCTCTCTCATTCTCATTCTCATTCGATCTCTCATTCTCAGTCTTATTATAATTATCATTCTCCCTCATTTTCATTCTCTGTCTGTCTGTCTGTCTGTCTGTCTGTCTCTGTCTGTCTGTCTGTCTCGAAAACTGTTTTACATGCTAAAGAAAGAACAAAGCACGCACGAAAACATTAGACTTTATCATGAAGCCAGGCGGCGAGTAAAAAGATTAGTATGCCAGGCAAAGCGTAGATATGAAGAAAACATTGCAGCCAACTGTTATATAAACAATAGGAAGGCGATCAGAAGTGGAATTGGACCTTTAAAAACAGTGACGGTGAACTAGTGACTGACAGCCAACACGTTGCGAACCTATTAAACAATTACTTTTCCTCGGTGTTTAATACTACTAGCAGTCTTCCCACCGCTACAACCAACACCAGTGACGACAACAGTACTAACGTAAATCTCGAACTTGCATTGTCTAACTTTGTAATAACTACCCGTTGAAGTCCTAAAAGCTCTCCAATCCCTTAAAACAAATAAAAGTCCCGGACCTGACAAAGTATATCCTATACTGCTTAAAGAAACAAAAAGCGAAGTCCTCTTCTCCCTCACAACCGTATTCAATATGTCCTTGCGACAAGGAATCGTCCCTTCGGATTGGAAAAATGCTAACGTGACACCGATTTTTAAGAAAAGAGACAAAAAAATATACCAGGTAATTACAGGCCCATTAGTCTAACCTCAGTTGTAAGTAAGCTACTTGAGAGCATAATTAGACAATATTGTGAGTTACCTTGAAAGCAACTCACTAGTTGGGGATTCACAACATGGCTTCTGTAACAAAAGATCCTGCCTATCAAACCTATTGACCTTTTATAATGACCTCTTCTCAGTTTATGACGTTACAAAATCATTGGACATAGCCTATCTTGATTTCCAGAAAGCGTTTGATAAAGTCCCACATCATAAATTAGTTTATAAATTAAAGCAACTAGGTATTAGCTGTCAAGTACACCAATGGATCGCGTATTGGTTGAGCAACAGACAACAAAAAGTGGTGATTGACGGATTTAATTAACTCAAGAGTGAGCGCTGGTCACTAGTGGCGTCCCTCAGGGCTCGGTTCTTGGCCCAGTGCTCTACATTATTTATATCAACGATGTGGATGATGGAATCAATAATCGCATTAGTAAATTTGCAGACGACACAAAGACTGGTAACTCGGTTTTCAATAACAGAGACAGACAAAGCCTCCAAGAGGATTTGCATAAAATTTCAGCTTGGTCTTATAGATGGGAGATACATGTAGACAAGTGCCAGGTCCTTCAAGTTGGAACAAGAAATAAGAAGTTCGATTGCGAAATGCACGGCGTCAAACTCAAAAGCGTTCAGTATGTCAAGGACCTAGGTGTCAAAATCGCGTCAAACCTCAAATTCTCACAGCAATGCATCGATGCAGCAAATAAAGCGAACAGAATGTTGGGCTTCATTAAAATAAACTTTTTATTAAAAAAATAAAGATGTAATACTTCCGCTCTATAATAGTTTAGTCAGACCCCACTTGAAATATGCGGTAGTTTTGATCTCCCCACCATGCAAAGGATATTGCTGAATTAGGTGTTCAACTTCGGGCAACAAAAATTATCCCTTCCTTGCGCAACAAACCCTACGAAGAGAGGCTCTCCACCCTTAACATGTTCTCGCTTGAGAAACATCGCCTCCGAGGAAAACTGATCAAATGTTTTAAAATACTTAATGGATTCACGAATGTGGACAAATCAAAATTGTTAATGATTGATGAGCACACTCTCTCTTCCTCTAAACCTCACTTTCTCTTCCTCACCGAAACACAGGTCTCAGGGGCTTTCTTTCCTTCTTCCGCAGCGTTATTATCCCGTTTCTATACAGGGTTGTTGTTTTTGATGAGTCTCCTCCATCTAACCTTGTCCTCCGCCACTTCAAGGTCCAAGTTCTTCTCCCTGCCGTCCGCCACAATACAGTCCTTCCATCTCGTCTTGGGTCTTCCTCTCCTCCTTCTGCCACCCACTTCCATGTCCATTATCTGCCTTTCACAACTCCCTTCCTCTCTCCTCATGACATGACCAAACCATCTCAGTCTCGCTTCCTGCACCTTTTTACCCACACTTGTTACCTTAACTGTACCTCTTATGACTTCATTCTTGATCCTGTCCTTTCTTGTCATTCCACTCATCCATCTCAGCATTTTCATTTCTGCCACTTCCAATTTTCTTTCACTACTCTTCTTCATTGGCACAGTTTCTAGGCCATATGTCATAGCTGGTCTCACCACTGTTCTATACACTTTCCCTTTTAATTTCATTGGCATTCGCTTATCACAGAGGACTCCTGACATATCACGACAATTATTCCATCCCGCCTGTATCCTTCTTGTAACTTCCGCCTCTTCATTTCCATCTGCCGCAACCGTTGAACCTAGATATCTGAAGTCCCTCACGCTATTCAGAGACTGGCCATCTAATGTTATGCTCCTCATGTCCCTACTGACAGCAATCTCTACTTTGTTCCCTCCTACTATATCCTAAATTTCAATCCAAAACTGGATGTCGCGCTTACGTGCGCAACGACATCACTTGCTCTCGTGCCGACGACCTTGACTCTTCAGGATTTTCCACCATCTGGCTAAGACTTCATTGACATTCTATTACTAAATACATCTGTGCTGTTCATCTCACTATGTAAAATTCTTTGAATACTTGAACTCTAAAGTGGAGCACATCTTGACCTCCCTTCGCTGAGATCTCCATCCTAAGAGATTTCAATGTTCACCACCAGCTGTGGCTTTCATCCTCTTTCACTGACCAGCCTGGTAAACAAGCTTACAACTTTGCTCTTCTCAGTGATCTAGAGCAGTTGGTTCAACACCCTACACGTATTCCCGACCGTATTGGAGACAGGCCCAGCATACTAGACTTTTTCCTAACCTCTAACCCTTCTACTTACTCTGTCAAAATGTTCTCCTATCGCTCCTGTACACCCTCTGGAACCACCGGAAAGGAGATGCTTCTGGCATCTTGCTGTAGCTCGGTGGGACGACCTGAGGATGAACGTTTCCGATTTCCCGTGGAATGATTACTGCTTCCAGGATAGAGACCCCTCTGTGTGTGCCCAGCGCATCACAGAGGTGATTGTCTCTGGAATGGAGGCACACAATCCACGAACTTTCTCTATTCCTCATGTTAAAAAGCCTTGGTTTAATCACGCTTGTTCTCGTGCTGTCAAACAAAGAGAGGCAGCTCAAAAAAGGTACCAGAGCCTTCGCACTCCTGCTTACCATGATCTTTACATTTCTGTCCGGAATCGTGCCAAATCTATTCTTCGATTTACCAAAAGCTCTTTTATCCATAGGAAATGTCAAAACCTTGCTTTTTTTAATTCTTCCAGAAACTTCTGGCACCTAGCCAAAAATATCTCCTCCAGTTTCACTTCTTCGTCTTTTTCTCTTTTCCTTAACCCTGACGGCTGCACCGCCGTCTCATCTTACTCTAAGGCTGAACTCTTCTCTCAAACATTCTGTAAAAACTCCACTTTGGACGATTCTGGGCATATTCCTCCTACTCATCCCCCCTCTGACTCCTTTATGTCTGTTTTAAGATTCTTAATAATGATGTTTTCTATGCCCTCTCTGGCCTCAACTCTCAGAAGGCTTATGAACCTGATGGAGTGCCTCATATTGTCCTTAAAAACTGTGCCTCCGTGCTGACACCCTGCCTGGTCAAACCCTTTCGTCTCTGCCTATTAACATCTACCTCACCTTCCAGCTGGAAGTACGCCTTCATACAGCCATAGCCTAAGAAGGGTGACCGTTCCAATTCCTCAAACTACCGTCCTATAGCTTTACTTTCCTGCCTATCTAAAGCTTTGGAATCAATCCTTAACCGGAAGATTCAAAAGCACGTTTCCACTTCTAACCTTCTATCTGATCGCCACTATGGGTTCCGCAAGGGGCGTTCTACTGGCGATCTTCTTGCTCTCTTAACTGACTCTTGGTCATCCTCTCTTAGCCGATTCGGTGAAACTTTCTCAGTTGCGCTAGACATATCAAAAGTTCGATAGAGTCTGGCACAACTCTTTGCTTTCTAAACAGCCCTCTTACGGTTTCTGTTCTTTTCTCTGTTCCTTTATCTCCAGTTTTCTTTACGGCCGTTCTATAACTGCTGTGGGAGACGGTCACTGTTCTTACCCTAAACCTATCAACAGTGGTGTTCCACAGGACTCTGTCCTATCACCCACTTCCATAACAAACTGTCCTATCCACTCATACGCTGACGACTCCACTCTGCATTATTCAACTTCTTTCAACAGAAAGCCCTCTCAACAGAAATTACAAGACTCCAGACTGGAGGCAGCAGAAAGCTTAACCTCAGACCTTGCTATCATTTCCGATTGGGGTAAAAGGAACTTTGTGTCCTTCAACGCCTCCAAAACTCAATTTCTCCACCTATCAATCTTCCAAACACCTATCCCCTATCCTTCGACAACACTCAGCTGTCACCTTCTTTAACACAAAACATCCTTGGTCTATCCTTAACTCAAAATCTTTACTGGAAACTTCACATCTCTTCTCTCACTAAATCAGCTTCCTCGAGGTTGGGCGTTCTGTTCTGTCTCCGCCAGTTCTTCTCCCCCGCACAGTTGCTATCCATATGCAGGGGCCTTGTCCGCCCTCTTATGGAGTATGCATCTCACGTTTGAGGGGGCTCCAATCACACAGCTCTCTTGGACAGAGTAGTCTAAAGCTCTTCGTCTCATCAGCTCTCCTCCTTTTACTGATAGTTTTCTGCCTCTTAAATTCTGCGGCCATTTTGCCTCTCTTTGTATCTTCTATCTATAGTTTCACGCTGACTGCCCTTTTGTACTTGCTAACTGCATGCCTCCCCTTCCCCCCTCCCGCGGCCTCGCCACACGCGACTTTCTACTCATGCTCATCCCTTTCCTGTCCAAATCCCTTACGCACGAGTTAACCAGCATCTTCACTCTTATATCCCTCACGCATGTAAACTCTGGAACAATCTTCCTTCATCTGTATTTCCTCCTGCCTACGACTTGAACTCTTTCAAGAGGAGGGTATCAGGACACCTCTCCTTCCGAAGTTGACCTTTCTTTTGGTCACTCCTCTGTGCTCTTTTTGTGGGAGCAGCGAATAGGGAGCTTTTTTTCATTATTGCTTCCTTTTTTTAGCCCTTGAGCTGCTGCTTCTGCTGAAAAAAACAGGAATGTTGTGTAACTGCCCTTTCCATCACTTGAAAAGACTGGGTATTTGGCAAAGATGTAGACCAAGTTGTCATTGTGGAGCATTTAATGACAATACCAGGTATCACTGCTCTTGTTTTCACCGCGAAATCACTTGAGGTTCTTATGATGGCTCTCGAGGTACTACACGTGGAGGTGAAGCATTTAGGACGCCAGGTATCCTGGGACAGGACCAAGGTACAGGTGTTTGGTGGCTTAGTAGATGTGCAGTCTGTGCGTGAGTTTGGCTAGGACATTGACATATTGGAAAACTTCTCAAACTTTGGTAGCGTAATACAGAACAACGGCGGGTTTCATTGGGAAATCTTACATCGGAATGGTTTGCCCCTCGGTGTTATGGACTCGCTCAGCACGAGTATATGACGTTGTCGATACTTGTGCAGAAGAACAAAGCTCCGGACTTCAAGTCGTTTGTGCTCCTTGTCTTGCTCTGTGGGTGTGAGACTAAAATAGTTTCTTGAAGAGGTGAATTGATGCATCTGGAAAAAGGTGTCTATGCAGAATCATGAGTTGTCGCCGTGATTATTTTATTTCAAATTGGTGATTACTCCGTGAGACTAAATTGAAGCCATTTCGTGAACGCCATCTCCGGCTATACGGGCATTTGGCACGCTACCCCAAAGTCAATCCTTCTTACTGCGTTATTTCTCTACGAGAGAATTCCGAGTTGAGGAAACAAAGGGGATGTCCTCTATATTCATGACTCAAGCATATCGATCTGCGATGAAGTACTCGAGGTAGCGAAGTAGCCTGCATAGAGACACTCAGAGGAACTCGCGCGGATGGCGTCGCGGAATGGGTGAGGCAACAAACACTTCCCAGCTCATTGCGTTATTGATTCATTGGCTGATTGTGCGGGTCTGTGTGATCGTATATCGTCTTTGTGGGCGGGGCTTGGCTTTTGTACGCAGAAAAAAATCATCTCGTATGTAGGGCCATTTCTTGGTTACATGTTCAAGTATACGTATTTT
This sequence comes from Eriocheir sinensis, assembly GCF_024679095.1. Classification (NCBI taxonomy): domain Eukaryota; kingdom Metazoa; phylum Arthropoda; class Malacostraca; order Decapoda; family Varunidae; genus Eriocheir; species Eriocheir sinensis. Next base: position 179,682 of record NW_026112238.1, read on the forward strand.
TCGAAATGTATTTCCGCCAAAAGACGAAGCTGGCACACTTGATTCATGCGAGGAAAAGTGAAGTTTGCCAGGTTATTTACAGGGAGGTGTTTTTCAGGAAAATAAAGCCAGGTGAACAAAATTAATTATTCTATTGTATAATTTTCAAGATGAATGAGGAGGGTGATGAAACCCTCCAAAGACTCCTTCCTAGTGAGGACCTTTCCCATGTCCTCACTAACCACTTCCCTATTGTCTCATGAACACCAGAGAGTAGTTCAGCATGCTCTCTAAAGACAGACCCTCTCTCTATCCACACTACACTACATTCACACAACATACGCACCTTTCCCTATCCCCTATTCTTCGACAACACCAAGCCGTCACCTTCTTCAACACTAAATATCCTCGGTCTATCCTTAGCTCAAAATCTCAACTGGAAACTTCACATCTCCTCTCTTACTAAATCAGCTTCCTCGAGGTTGGGCGTTCTGTATCGTCTCCGCCAGTTCTTCTCCCCCGCACAGATGCTTTCCATATATAGGGGCCTTGTCCGCCCTCGTATGGAGTATGCATCTCACGTGTGGGGTGCTCCACTCACACAGCTCTTCTGGACAGAGTGGAGTCTAAGGCTCTTCGTCTCATCAGCTCTCCTCCTCTTACTGACAGCCTTCTACCTCTTAAATTCCGCCGCCATGTTGCTTCTCTTTCTATCTTCTATCGATATTTTCATGCTGACTGCTCTTCTGAACTTGCTAACTGCATGCCTCCCCCCCTCCCGCGGCCCCGCTGCACACGACTTTCTACTCATGCTCATCCCTATACTGTCCAAATCCCTTATGCAAGAGTTAACCAGCATCTCCATTCTTTCATCCCCTTCACTAGTAAACTCTGGAACAGTCTTCCTTCGTGTGTATTTCCTCCTGCCTATGACTTGACCTCTTTCAAGAAGAGTGTATCAAGACACCTCTCCACCCGAAATTGACCTCTCTTTTGGCTACTCTTTACTTTTTACTTTTGTGGGAGCGGCGAGTAGCGGGCTTTTTTTGTACTCTTTTTGTTGCCCTTGAGCCGCATCCTTTGATGTAAAAAAAAAGCAGTATAGTTATCGCATCACAGTCCTTTCCAACGAAGCGACTGACGTACTGAGTTTCCACCTCCTTCACGCCGAGGGACCGAATGACATAGTGTTGCCGCGTCCCCCATCACAGAATCATTCAAAACAGCTTTGACGGTCTAACAAGCGATGAATATTCTTAGAACTACTAGAAATTGTATTTAGTAATATATAACATACGAGGGAATCCTTCTTATACTACTTTCCTGCTTGCAAGAAAGCTAATAATATGCATGAAATAATTTTAAGGATGATATGTGTAATGTTATTTTCCTATCACAAGCTAATGATACCTCAACTTCAAAAAGACCTTTGGCCACCCAGTGTCTACCAGGTGGGCACTGACTTGAAAAAAAATCACTTAAAGGACCCAGTGTTCCAGATCGTCCACCCGGGAGAGACCCTTGATGGGTTCGTTACGTGAATGGTGTGGAGACGGACTGGTGGACCCTGACCACCCTAGCAAGTTATATACATCTCGATCGGTAACGGATATAAATCGGGTGTTGTGATCTGCCTCCTCGGCTGGCTTATTCTATACGTCCTCCCTTTCATTACTCGCCTGTGCAGCTATACTGTGCCGGGGGCTGGATGGCAGAGGTTATAGCTGTTCATGACATCCAAGGGTGTCATTAAATAGTGTCAAGCTTTATCCTATGGGAGTATCGTGTTCTAGGTAGTTATATTTTTATTAGAGACGACAGGCAGAAAGAGAGAAGAGAGAGACGACAGGCAGAAAGAGGCAAGACAGCTGTCGTGATGCGCCGCCAGGCGATATCTTGGTAACGTGAGGATAATTTTCTCTCGTTTTTCCACCAAGGAAGGCAAAAGGAGATCAATAGCTAAAGGGAAGGAGGACTGGACAATATTTTGGTAACTAGAAGGCGCTTTTGCCGATTTTTGTTCTGAATACATAGAGACAATGGTGATCTTTTTTTCCAAGCCAATTACCATCAAGGGAAGGAGAGAGAGGAAAAAGAGAGAAAAAAGTAGAAGATAATTATTGTTCCAGCCGGGATGATCTGTAGCTACCTTGATGAAGATAATTTGGTCGATCCCTCCCCGGAGTCCTTAACGGCAATGAAAGTCTGAATTCATAAGACGATCACGCTCTCCCGCCGACTTAGTGCCGCCCGTTGACTCGTCTCAGGGTCACGCAAAGCTCAGCTCCGGTCAATATTACAAGATTTTATTCTCTGTGGGATAGCGTGCGTTGCGTGCTGGGAAGAGAGGTGGCGGAGAGAGAGAAAAAAAAAACGAAACACAACAAATTAAGGGATGATAAAAGGAAAGACAGCAAAGGAAAGATGAGGGAGGGAAGAGAAGGAAGAAAAGCGAGGGACCAAGGAAGAGATGAAAGGGAAACGAAGGAAAGAAGGAAAGGTAAAGACGCCGAAGAATAGCCGAGGAAAGGAAGGAGCTAGGTCTCTCTCTCTCTCTCTCTCTCTCTATCTCTCTCTCTCTCTCTCTCTCTCTCTCTCTCTCTCTCTCTCTCTCTCTCTCTCTCTCTCTCTCTCTCTCTCTCTCTCTCTCTCTCTCTCTCTCTCTCCGCGTGCTTCGTACACATCAGCTGCTGCGAAGTGTTGCTTGCCTGAGGAGTAAGCAAGTGTACGTACTGTAATTTGTGATCCTGAACGCTTCATGCTTCGAGGAAAAGATTTTTGCTTTGGTTTTGCTACATATGTATTATACTTTTTTTTTTTAAGCAGAGATCTGTAAATAAACACAAACATACACACATCAGCGATAAACTATTATTATTATTGTTATTATTATTATTATTATTATTATTATTATTATTATTATTATTATTATTATTATTATTATAAGAGGCGAAGCAGGTAGGGAGTGAGGAATGTGGCCACTATAAGCTGCCAGTTCAACAGACCGTAAACACCTGAGTCCTCGTGAAAGAGGAAGTGGAAGTGAAAGCAATGAGAGAAAAGGAAAAGTGGACAAATTAATTTAGAAGATAACAAAATATAGGGACAGAGGGCTTGGGCAATACATAATTATATTAAAGGACACACTGTAACAAACAAATAACTTATGTGAAAACAACCACAAAAACAACTGATAAAGCCGAAGAAAGCATATGAGCTTCATTAACGTAATAATTTAAAGTACCAACTACTATAAAGCATAACAAGTAATTTAATGATATGTATAAATACAAACATATACCGATATACTAAAGATCACAGGAAAAACACCTAAAATATAACATGATATTTACCTACAAACGGTTGCCTACTCAATGATTTGCCTTACACTTGAAAGAATGAACGTCCCTGGCAATACAAGCATCTTTGCTCAACTAGTTCGAACGATCAATCACATGTTGCAAAAAAAGCACTGGAACTCACTGCAGATGCGAGGTGAGCGCGCGTATTCCTGGTCGGCATATAAGGCGCTAGAAGCGAGGAATGCAACAGATGGAAGGGGTTTCATCGTATCGTAAAGATCATGTATACACTACTGACACCGAAACGATGACCCAAGTCGCCCTAGAACGATCCTTCACGGAGGAAACTAGCGGTACGCACAACTCTATCACAGAGGTGCAAATAACAAGCAGCAGTCGAAGACCCCACCGGTGCACAATACTCAAGTACAGGAAAATAAAGCAAAAGGAAGCAACTGGCAGAGACGGACACATCACGAAGAACAGGGTGTAAGCCTCTCTGAGTATACCAAGCGTGCGCGAAGCTGAGCTAAATAGCGACACCATCTTATGTCCAAATGAAAATTTTGCCTTCGACCAAAACTTCCAAGAGAGTGCACACAGCACTCCTGGGCAGCGACGAATCCCTGTAAAAGCAGATCACCAGTAAATGGAACGACAGTGCGGGATCTAGAAACAAGAACGCAGCTGGACTTTGACAAATTCACTTTCATGTTTCGCTTCTCACACCACCTAGAAATACGTCTCAGATTATCGTTGATTGATT
>NW_026112239.1:0-77500 GCF_024679095.1 Eriocheir sinensis
TGAATCATTGGCATCAAGGAATGCGACAATCTTGGCAGTGATGGATTTTTATTAAAAGTTTAATTAAAGATTCGGCGGGAGGAGGAGCACGAGGAGGAGATGTCTTCGGTGTAATACTTATTGATAAGATGGAAAGAAAAGTAAGGCTGAAATAAAGGACGCGTTCACGAGAAGAGAGAGAGAGAGAGGTGGATGTGTTTTCTTCCTCGTGTTCATCCGGCTTTTTGAAACTGCATACCTCTTCCTCCCTATCGCCTCCTCTCCTCCTCCTCCTTTCCTCCTCCTCCTCCTCCTCCTCCTTTCCTCCTCCTCCTTTTTCTCTCCTCCTTCCTCCTCCTCCTCCTCCTCCTTCCTGTGCATGACCATCTGGAGAGTTGTTAAACAAGATGTAAAACACTTTAAAAACGTAACACACACACACACACACACACACACACACACACACACATACAGAGAGAGGCAATAAAGATCGTGAGTCTTGTTTTCATGTCTCTTTTTGGTTGGCGTCATATAACCTTAAATTAAAGTTAGTGAGCCTGAGGCGAAGAGAGAGAGAGAGAGGAAGGCATTCGTTTTTTTAGCTAGTTTTTTTATGTGTGTCTGTGTGTGTGTGTATGTGTGTGTGTGTGTGTGTGTGTGTTTGTACTGTCACCGTTGTTTGTTGCATGAGCCAGACATATTATAAAGGAGGACAATGACTGCACAAGTGTGTGTGTATGCGATAAGAAGATAGCTGGCAATGAAAGAAAAAGAAATAATACAAAAGAGAAACCACAGGAATCAACCCGTCTGTTACAGCTTACTCTTTGCATATTTAATTTTATGTGTTTATCTTGAAAGCTTTTATATGTGCATTTATTTGATCTATACTGTTATGAATTTTATCTGTTGCGTTCATATAAGGAGGCGGCAGACAGACAAACTTTAAGGGAGACAGACAGACAGAAAGAGAATAAAAAACGATGATGGCTGGATGGAGATGAGAGGATAAGTTGGTCTCTCTCTCTCTCTCTCTCTCTCTCTCTATCTCTCTCTCTCTCTCTCTCTCTCTCTCTCTCTCTCTCTCTCTCTCTCTCTCTCTCTCTCTCACACACACACACACACACACACACACACCTTTTCCTTCTTTACTATTTTTTATGTCTTCAAAATCGTGATTGACAATTTAATATAGCTCTCCCTTTCCTTCCTTTGCGTTTTTTGCCGAACTGGATTTTCTTAGTTTTGCCGAATAAAGAAAAAAAAAAGGAAATGCTCAAAAAGAAATAAAACGTTCCCATCGACTTGCAAAACCATGACATCGCGCTTCCTTCTCCTCCCCCCCCTCTCTCTCCTCTCTCTCTCTCTCTCTCTCTCTCTCTCTCTCTCTCTCTCTCTCCCTGATGCACCGTTGTCGGTCGCACGATTCAACATTTGTATTGTTGTTCCGCGCAGTGACCACACCTAAAAAATAGGCATAATGGAGGAGGAAAAACAAAGGGCTGTTAGTCTTTATTAACCTTTGTGGCGTTTCAGGTATACTCCATATTTACGTAGTTTCAGTTTCAGTTTTTACATAATTGTTTGTCTATTGGTTCATTTTTATTATTTTACTATTGTATTTATTTTAGTGGTGCAGTTAAAGTCAACTGTGTTTTGAAAAGCTTCTCCCTACTAAGAGATGAGTTACAAAGTCAGAAATCAATGACAGCCTCTAAAATGTTTTCGACTCAGTAATTTCATACCTACCTTATTGCCAGTTATGGCGTACCTGCGTCTTACTGTTGTTGAGAAAATTCATATTTTGGATGGATATTAAATTTTACCGTGAAAGGTTTTTATAGAAGGCTTGAAAAGAACGAGTCTGGCCAGCCGATATTATGATGGTTCCATTGGAATGGCTTAGGAAGGAAAGCATATTTTCATTTTTCCTTGTGTATAGGTACGATCACCGCCTTGGGGCTGTCGTACGATCGAAGGTATTTTGCGATGAAGCGAGAACGTTCGCGCGTAGCCGCACCGGCGTTTTCACATTTCAACTGTTCTTGCAATTTGTCTTTCCCACGATCAGTTGCGCCAAAAATCCCCAGCACGAACAATCGCAAGATCGTACGTGCATCGTACGAATTCTCGTACGATAGTCGTACGATCTTGCGATTGTTCGTGCGATCATGCGATCCGGCATCGTGCGCCGCACGTCCATCGTGCAACAGTCGCAAGTAGACGTGCAACGTTGTGCGATCACGCTACATCACTATACATAAACCCTTGGGATTTGTCGCACAGCCTCATTCTGCCTATTCACGCTCGGCCAGTCAACGAACGTTTCATATGAGTGATTCGTTTGTCAATTTTGGAAGTTGCTTACCGATGATCTTCGTACGAAGATGCGACATTAATCGTACGAATAGGGTCTCGTAATAGCCTTGCGATCGAAGTGCGATCTTTCGTATGGGTTGTATCTGATCGTACGATGGTCGTACGCCGTGTACGAACAGTCATTATAACACCGCACAGCAGGGGTGTGGCCAGTCTTCCGGGTACGAGCACGTTCGAATTTCAGAGACAACAGCTCGCGATTATTTCTTTATCGAACCGGACGTGCAACAAGACCGAATGTTCGTATCAACGTTTTCAAATCGTCATGCGGTCAGGCGCGATTCCAATCGCTGCACTGTTCTTGGACTGATCACGCAAGGGATATGTGAAAGCCCTTCTAAAGGAACTTAGAGCGTCAAATAGCCTTGAGTGAAGAGCCAAGACAGAGGACGGTTCCCGAATTCCATTGCCGTCGCGTGGCGCCAGGAAGTGCATCTGTCTCTCGGCTCCGAAGACCGCAACTCAGAAATGTTGCGTCACCCACTGAAGCTCGAGAAACGCACTATATTGAAGAGAAGGGTCCGTTTTCTATTTTTTTCTTTGATCCGCCACATCACTGCTTTCCAATATTGGGTATTTATATGGTTCAGGAAATGTATGGGTAAGAGATTCTTTTTCAAAAGAAAAACATGTTCGATTCAAATTGATGGCAACTTCAAATTGGTTTATTTTCTTTCCAGGTTTATTTTCTTTTCTCATATATATCACTAAATAAGGATAATACCTCAAAAACAATATATGAAAATGCTAAGCTTGTAAATCAATTGGACCCCAAATATATGCCGGGATGTCTCTGAGATCTGTTCTTACTTCATTTGCGGGCGACATCTTGAATGAACAATTTTGTGATCATAAACCTTAACCACATTTTATTATTTCACGCTTCTGTTGTACGTTAATTCGCCGTCAGGATTTTCTTATGACTTTCATCTTTTTTCCTATATCAAGTTTCTGGGAAGTGTTACTTACGCTTCCAGCAGAAATTGATTGCCTCGTAATTCCCACCGCCATTGATTTTTATTCACATCTTCCTGATCATTACTAATTATTAGTATTTTTTTGTATAGATTCACTATTTTATCTATGGCGGGATGTAATTCTATGTGTTTCTACGTTTCACCACCAGTAGGTATATACTAGTTTCTTGATGGAAAGCTTATAGTGATTTTTTTATCTCTTACTTGAAGTGCAGCTTCCTTTTTAATTTAGCAGATTGTTTCCATGTTTTGACATGTTTTTCACACTTTTCACTCAACTGCTGAACGTTCACTCGAAGAAAAGTACAGCCAGGCAGACGAAATCAATAATGAAGCCAAATTCGGAAATGTGAGAGTAGGAAAAGAGGAGGAAGAAGAAGGAGAATTGGGAGTGGAGAGTTCTATTATGTAGTGAAACACTCTGTAAACTTGAATAAGAGAGAATGCCTCGCGCTTATAAACACACACACACACACACACACACACACACACACACACACACACAAAGCACACACACGCACGCGCCTGCGCACTCATGCAACTGAGCACACGCGTTCACGCGATTATCTACATATACAGTCCCTCACGCACACACACACACACACACACACACACACACACACACACACACACACACACACACACGCACACACACACACACACACGCGTTCCCCCCTCCCCATACTGGCTGTTAAATTATTGGTCAAATTAGGAAATAGGCAAACAACTTTTACTCAGGTTCTTGAAGCACTTACATGCATTCCACATAAAGCAAAAAAGGAACCAAAAATTAATAAACCTCTGACCCTCGCGTCACTGCCAGAAGGACCAATTAATTAAGATTCGAATAAGAAACGAAAAAATAAGCTACACAGAAGAAAAATAAAATTAGTCGTCACCTCTCAAAAGCTATGCTTCAAAAGGTGAGGACGGAGGAAGGGCAGGGTGGAGGGAAGGGAATGGCTTTGCGTGGCTTCTTGGTGATGGTGGCGGCGGAGGGTAATAATGAAGAGGTCATTAACCTGAGGAAAAGGAGTTTACGTCCGCCAGGCACGACACCTTTAGAAGACTTCGAGGGCGTTATTGGGTGCGTTTTTCCGATGCACTTCCCTCAGGCAGTCTCCACCTCCACATCACCTCCTCCTCCTCCTCCTCCTCCTCCTCCTTCATCCTTTTCTTCTTCCTCCTCCTCCCCCTTTTCTTTTTCCCCCTTCTCCTCTATCTCCGCCTCCTCCATTTCCTTTTTCCAATTAGAGCTTCTTCATTCCTCCATCACTTTCCTCCTCCTCCTCCTCCTTCCCCTTTTACTGTTTCTCCTTCTCCTCCTCCTCTATCTCCGCCTCCTCCATTTTGGCTTTTCCAAGTTGAGCTTCCTTCCTCCTCCTTTTCTTTTACCTCTCCTCCTTCCCCTTTTCTTCCCCCTCCTCCTCCCTTCCCCCTTTCCTTTCTCCTCCTCCTCCTTCCCCCATTTCCTTCTCCTCCTCCTCCTTTCCCCTTCCCTTTTCTCCTCCTCCTCTATCTCCGCCTCCTCCATTACTTTTCCAGTTAGAGCTTCCTTCACTCCTCTTCCCGCTGCTTCTTCCTCCCTCCTTCTCCTTCGCCTCCTCCCTCCTCCTCTACCACCACCTCCTCCAGTTCCTTCTCTGAAGTAAGACTTCGTTCATTCTTCCCTTAGCCTCCTTTTGCACACCTTCAGCCTTCCTTCACCTCCTTCTTTCCTCCTTCCTTCCTCTTTTTTTATTGTCGTTATAATTCCTTTAACTTTCCTCCTCCGCGTTCCCCTCTGGCATTCATGGTTCCATTTTTTTGCATTTCCTTCCAACGATTTTCCCTCCTTCCCGGTCTTCCTTTCGTTAATTGTCCTTATTTGTGCTCCTTCATTTCATTCATTCCTTCTTAATACTTACTACGTTATTCACTGAGACCCAGCCACTGTTCTTTTCATTTAGGTTCCAGTTCTTCATTTTTTTATTCCATTTTCTCCCATTCGTTTCCATTCATTCCATCTTTCCATAAATCCAACCCTCCAATCTCTCTCTCCTTCCCCGAGGCCACAGTCAGATTTTACCCATACCTTTTTCCCCATCTTTTCACCTACCTTATTACGCTAATGTCCCCCCCCCCTTTTCAACTGCCAATCTCTTCTTCAACCTTCTCTTTTTACTCCTCCTCCTGTTGTCTGGTTCTCTTCTTGTGCCGTCAGTCCACTTCTCCTCCCCTTCTGTAAGTCCCTATTTATCTTTTCTTTATGCTGTCCGAGTTAAGCTATTTTTCTCAGCTCTCCTTGTCTGTTACCCCTTGAGCCATTGGCCCCATGTATTTGGTCTTTGCATTATCTACTCTATTTTTATCTTGCTTTACACTCTCCCGTCATTCCTTCCATCATTTCTTCTAACTTCCCTTCATCCCTCCCTTCATTCATCCTTCTCTCCCACATTTCCCGGTTACCTTTGCCATTAATTATACATTATTCACTCCGTCGATTAATGTATTCTTCCATTCATTCATGTCCCTCTACCATTCCTTCAGTAATCCTCAATGTTTCCTTAGTCACTTTCTTCTTCCTCCTTCCTTCATTATCATCGTCATTTCCTCGTCATTCCTCCTTCAGCCAGCTTCTTCAGTCCATCATTCGCTATATTTCTTTAGTAGTCTTTTCATTAGTCACAGTGGTATTAGTCACTCTTAGTCTCTCCATCATTCCTTTTTATTTTTCTCCCTTTCAGTTTATTCTTCAGTTAAATCCTCTGTACATCACTCTCACATTCGCTTCTTCAACCATTCACGCCAGGCATTCCCAATCTATCATTGTCCAAGTATAAGTCTACGTCATTCCCCATCGCCATCCCTCTCCGTCAGTACTTCCATTAGTGTCTTAACCAACCCTCGCTCCGCCATTCCTCTTTTTAACCCATTGTCGCACGCCTATCAACCTCTCTTCAGTGTACCCTGACTCACTCTTCTCTCGCTCTCCCCTCCTTTCCCCTCAACGTCCACTCGCTCACTCATTTTTTTCGTTCCCATGGGCTACGCTCCCTCCTGGTGCCCTCTCCCTATCTCTCCATCATTTTTCCCCATCATACAATGCTCTCTCTCGCTCCCTCTTTTTCTTCCTCACTTTTCTGATTACGTCCACCATTATCTTGCTTACATTATCCGTCTCCCCAGCTGTACATTACTCCCCTTCCCCTCACTCTATTTCACTCTTTATTGGTATTGCTGCCATAATCACCTCCATCCCCCTTCCCTTATTCTCCCATCTACCCTCCCCTCTCTCCTCTCTGCATCCCCCACACTAATTCTTCCAGAACCTTCCCCTCTTTCCTCTTTTCAGCATTCCCTCAGTCCACCTCTTCGTCACCCTACCCTAGTCACCCCCTACATCACCTTCTGTCACCCCACCAAATCACCCTTTTTGTCTTACCCTTCAGTCACCCCGCCCTCACCTTCCCAGTCAATCCTCTCACCCCTCCAATCACCCCACCATCCACCCCATCGTCACCCTCTTAGTCACCTCCTCAGATACCCCGTCGTCACCTTCCCAGTCAATACTCCGTCACCCGCCTTCACCCCGCCATAATCAGTTAGTCAGTCAATCCTTTGTCCACGCGAGCGACTTTTAGTCTCAAATTGAAGTTTTGCAATACCGCTGAAAGCTATTCAGATTATGTATTTAATCCTTAAAACTGGACTCCCGCTGAGATCGCTTTAAAGGAGAGAGAGATCACCGAAATGTAGATGCAAAGCCGTTTATTCTGCCTTTTTATTGGCACAAATCTGTTCATAAAAGCAGGGAAAATGCCTGCCAATTTATATTTTACCTTTCTGTTTGGACTGAACCACTACAAACGATGGACTGGCGGCCGCGGATAAACTTTATCAGAATTTTGTTTATCAGATTCCTCCTCCGTTTTTTTTCCTTGTGTTAGCTTTTAAGGCCAGGCCAGTGAGTTTTGTTATCCGTTTACAAATTAAACTTAGAATGGGTACGAATTCGAGGAAGCAAACTCTGGACAAAATGTATCTGGTTTTACTAATGCTCTTTTATTTAGTCACCGCAAAGCAAAATCCCAAAGCTATTTTTATATTCAGACTAAATACTAGATTAAATAGTATTCTTTGAGGTCCAAGGAACAGGAACAGATACAGAACAGGCATTAGGCGGATCAGAGAAACGCTTTTTGTGTCATAATTGAAAAATTTATCGGGTTCAGAAACCGTAATGAAGTTCAGGAAAACAAGACAAATACAAAGAAAAAACAGAGGAAGAGTCGCCTTTGTGCCGCTCATTTGCACCGGTAGGAGTTTTTGAGGAATAATATTGGTCCTCTTACCTGTTATTGGTGCGTACAAAAATCTTTTTATAGATTAATTTCATTATATAGTGGCCTGCAATCCTTTTGATCGAGGAAGGTATCATCATTTCAGACATTTTTTTACAGCAAAGGAGACAGCACAAGGGCACAAAAACGGAAACAATAATAAATAAAGAAAAGCCCGCTACTTGCTGTTCCTGTAAAGAATCCGAAGAGGTGGCCGAAAGAAGTCAATTAATCTGCTGCTGCATAAACGTTCTCCACCTCTATGTCTGATGTCAGGTGTACTCCATCCTGCATCATGTCTTACTTTCGTTTGCCATTCTCTTATCATTTATATGGATGATGTGGCTGACCTACACCATGTCCGTTTCGTGTTCTTGATGTTTAACTGTTATAGTATTTTAAACCGTTGGCTGTTCTCTAATCCATTGTGCTCGATCACTGTTCTATCCAACGCATTTTTTACGTTTTTTTTTTTTTTTACGATTCCGATCCTCCTCTTTTCCCTCACTCATTTTTCCTTACTGTCCCTCGCTTATTTCTTCCCTCACCCTTTATTTCATTTTCCTCCGATTCCTTATCTGCTTCCTCTCTCCCTTACTTCCTCTACGCCCACCAGACTTACTTCCCTTTCACGCCTTCCTTCCTTCCCCTGCCGCCAATGATCCATCCCACTTCCCTGCCCTTCCTTCCTTCCTTCCTCTGGCTGTTTCATCTCGCTCCCAGGCAACATTTTCTCTCTTTTCTTTTAATCAACAGAAAGGCGGGAAGGAGCGTTGCTGAGGAAGATACACTGGATGACAAAATGTGAGAGATAAAAGCGGCTACATCTGCCACTTTCTCACCACCTGCTGCCCGAGAGAGATCCAGTATCATTACCTCGTCCACAACCATGACGTCAGCAAACTAAATATAACCAAGTGTGTCTATTTCACTTGAACGTAGCTCCTGTGGAAGAGTCAGAAGACTTCGCTGTTGACAATATTTGAGCGCGAGTGGTTGTGGTCTGTCAAGAAAGAAGATGTAAATAAACCATAGAAAATTGAAAGATTTGGTGATCGTTAGTGCATTCGAGAGAAAATATAAAAGTTGATGTTTCTTTGTTTATATTAGAAATGAGTAGGCAAAATCAAGTCGTCCAAAAAAGTATGAATATTGTTAAATGCAAAAAATTAGGCATTTGATTGCTGCAGGATAATAAAGATGGGGTTGTGCTCCTCATAACTGAGTGTTAATGCAGCGGGACATGGAAGAGTATAGTTTAACGATGATGAAATGTCAAAATTAATATATGAGTTCAGAAGTAACAACTGACCAATTTTATAGATCTTCTGTAAAACTTATGAATGCTGAATAGCGTGAGTTATATGTTATCTTTGCCTTAAAATATCAAGTATAAATTATATGAGCCTCATTATGCTGATTAAGTAGTTTTTATGTTCATTTTAAATAGAGGTATTTATATCGTCACAGGTAATACATTATTTAAAAAAGCATTGTGGCAATTTAAGAGAACGAACATTCACAAATTTGATAAAATGAAATATAAAAAAGCAGTGCAACGCATGTGAATAAATATGTGTCGATGTATGAATAAATTCCATAAGCGAAACAGCGCTAATGTCGCACATGTATTAAAATGGAGATGAATGTGTAACTGGAATTTCACCAACATAACAGAATGAAAATATGTCAATACGCAGGTGAATAAACAATATGAAACTGCTGTTGTAATTCCACAAATACGAAAATGACATATGTTCTGAAATATATATTGTGACAAAAAGGCAATACCAAAACCACCAGAAAAAAAAGAGGTGCTGTACGCATTTGGCAAATCAGCTACGCATATTGTCAATAGTAGATCAGCAGAAGCTTGAGCAGAAGAAAATATATAAATAATTGATAATGCAGGAAAAGCTGAGTACATCTGAGATAATTCAAAATAAAATTAAAATATTAAAAATCAAAGGTGGATATGAAGGCCCCAGTGTACGCAAGCGTCTTTCTATATGTGGCGCTTGGTACACTATCGATACTAAGTGCCTCATTTACTAAGTTAATTTAGTTATTGGAGTCATTTTGGTATATCTGTAACGGTAAATACAACAACAAATTAATAAACCCAACTTCTGCCCGTGTTGCCTCCTTCTTCCTCTTGAAATTGCAGCAGCTGACGGAGGACTGTTGGGTAGCGTCGCGAAGAGCCCTCGCCAGCAATCCGGAAATAACAAGGCTCGTTCATCATCCGTGGGCGGCGTCTGTGTAGCGATCATTTAGAAATTCTCTTTATAAACGATTGTATTCCTTTGCAATGTGTGTGGTGGAGTTCATATGTATATTTTGGTTATTATTAGCATGGCTTTCCAGACAGAACAACGAGTCAATGAATGTTGAAAATTCGATTAATCGTCAATAACAGAGAAAAGTTATATTTAGACGCATCCATTTTCTTCAATTATCAGTAAATATTGTCTCGGAAAACCAACTGCTTCACGTTAGGGAAATTATATAGAACACAGTGGTAGTTATTGTTACATGGAAGAAAAAGCTGAGTGTGTGTGTGTGTGTGTGTGTGTGTGTGTGTGTGTGTGTGTGTGTGTGTGTGCAGGAAATTAGCCTTCATTTGACAAAAATGGGGTGACTTGGGTATACAAAAACTTGCCATAGTCAACAAAACTTGTTTCAGTTGATGACTGAAATGAAAGATAAAACTAACAGATGGATAATGAATTTATAAACGAGGTGAATCAATCAATCAAACGGGCTTTTTTTCGCATTTGTTACGCTTTTTTATGCACCTGTATGAACTGAAAAAAAAAATCTGTGTTATGTTACGCATCACTGCTAATAAGCTATTAACAAAGGCCTCCCTCACCGCAGCGCCCCGCACCAGGATTGAAAAACAGTCACCCCTCCCCAAATAGGAAATGAAGCCGGGAAATGAAGCAGAAAGCAAATAGAAAGTCCCGAATTAAACGTTTCGCCGGGGATGGACTCGTCTTCAACCGGTGATGTTTATTGTGCGCCGGGTGTTACTCTTTGAATACCTCATTCAGGTCCGAAACGAGCATCTGTTAAAGAGCCAACGAGAAACCGAGATTTCCAAAACCCCGCAGGTAATGTTTCGATATAATGGAATGGGCGTTCAGCAGGCGCGTGGGAAAATGACTCTCTCTCTCTCTCTCTCTCTCTCTCTCTCTCTCTCTCTCTCTCTCTCTCTCTCTCTCTCTCTCTCTCTCTGCGCATGCGTTTCATTATTAAGGGTTCAGAATTCGCTTGATCAAGCAATGAGTCGATGTGACGTAAAGGGAAGGCAGTGGAGGGTAAGGCAAGAGGATGGATAGGGAGGAAGAGGAGAGACTGGTAGGTGGCTAGGAAAGGGTACGGACTGAGAAGGGAGGGACGCTGAGGTTTGTTGTTTGATAAATTTATTGCGCAATAGCGTCAGACAAAACAATTTTTAGTAAATGCAACTGGTTTAACAATGAACAATGGACATCACACACACACACACACACACACACACACACACACACTAAGGAAGGGGAGGAGGAAAGATATAATCATGATGTTTTAGAGGGATTGCGGGTACTGGTTGCATTGGTTTGCTGTGTTAGGTAATGGATAATGACTGCAGTAGTAGTAATAGACGTAACAGTAGCGGCGGCTGTATCGCATAACAATGGATCATGATCATTTGCTGGGCCATATTGTTTGCGGCAATGTACTTCATTCCGGGTGTGGCTAATGTGAGTACACACACACACACACACACACACACGTTAAGAAGGTACAGGTGGCGCTGGATGGAAGCGTTTGTGATGTATGTGGTGCTGAGTTCTTTGTAAACACAAGGGAATATGACACTACAAAACGCAGGAGCAAATTTCATGCAAGACAGACCATTATAGTAACGAAAAATCTAAAATATCACGACATATGCCCTTTTAACAACATATTCAAGACAAGCGTTAGAGAATATCATCATGTAAGAGGCGAGACTACAAAATATACAAATCAACTCCAAAAACTAAATTCGAATTCCTTGTCCAAAAAGTAAAATGGAAAAGTTGGAGCAAGGAACATTTAACCTTCCAAATCAGACCTGATAACCTCCGCCTTACCTCATCTTCCGGGTATAAGACGCACCCGGCGCAGGGAAAGGCAAGGCGAAGTAACGCATGCAAATTAGATGAACTTCCGCGTATTGCCATTCGGCCTGTTGGAATGCAAACCTCGACTCCTCATTTCCATTCTTCCCTTCCTCCTCCTCCTCTTCCTCCTCCTCCTCCTCCTCTGCCTGAACAGCACGGGTTTAAGCAGACAGAAAAAGGCACAGTTACAATATTAAAAAAAAAGTAATGGTTCTTTTCTGTTGTGTGCGCGAGGTACCTGGTTAATGATGCAAATTTCATTACTGTGTTGACTAATTGCTTTGTTACATTCACGGACGTCAGGAGTACAGGACGGGATTGTGCCCGGAGAGGATGAAGCATTGACGTGAAGTAGAGGATAATGCGTGCGTGTGTGTGTGTGTGTGTGTGTGTGTGTGTGTGTGTGTGTGTGTGTGTGTGTGTTGATGAGTGGACATTTTTTTATTTATTTTACTTTCATAACATAACAAAGGAGCTAGCGTTTTCATTAGGGTTATTTCTTAATACATTTTTCAACATTTTACTGTCTAGTATATATAATTATTTTTCATATGTCAGAAAAAAAAAAGCTATAATACCATCTTTTCTGTACATATTTTTACAACCATTTTATTTATTCATTAACGACGATACTTTAAAAAAAATGAGCGCATACACATGAAAAAAAATAGAGGCATGTTTAGATCATCAACAAGGTTAGCAATTAATGATAAAAAAATGGAGAACAGTCGAATAAATGACTATAATAATGAGGATTTTGTGTTTTATTTTTTTTTCTTTGCATTGTCGTGAGAGTTATAATTAGCATTTTTTTCTTTGCATTGTCGTGAGAGTTATAATTAGCATTTTTTTTTCTTTTTTTTCTTTGCTTTGTCGTGTGAGTTATAGTAGCATTTTTTTCTTTTTTTTCTTTTTTTTTTCTTTGCTTTGTCGTGTGAGAGTTATAATTAGCATTTTGTGTTTTATTTTTTTTTTATTTTCTTTGTAGTGTGAGTTATAATTAGCATTTTGTGTTTTCTTTTTTTCTTTGCTTTGTCATTAATGAGAGTTATAATTAGCATTTGTGTTTTCATTTTTTTTTCTTTGCTTTGTCGTGTGAGAGTTATAATTAGCATTTTGTGTTCTTTTTTTTTCTTTGCTTTGTCGTGTGAGAGTTATAATTAGCATTTTTTTTTCTTTTTTTTTCTTTGCTTTGTCGTGTGAGAGTTATAAATAGCAATTTGTGTTCTTTTTTCTTTGCATTGTCGTGAGAGTTATAATTAGCATTTTTTTTTCTTTTTTTTCTTTGCTTTGTCGTGTGAGTTATAATTAGCATTTTGTGTTTTCTTTTTTTTTTTCTTTGCTTTGTCGTGTGAGTTATAATTAGCATTTTGTTTTTTATTTTTTTTTTATTTGCTTTGTCGTGTGAGAGTTATAATTAGCATTTTGTGTTGTTTTTTTTTCTTTGCTTTGTCGTGTGAGAGTTATAATTAGCATTTTGTGTTTTCTTTTTTTTTTGCTTTGTCGTGTGAGAGTTATAATTAGCATTTTGTGTTTTCTTTTTTTTTCTTTGTCGTGTGAGAGTCCGGGCCTCGACAATCTCTCCAAGTCTCGGCGTAGAACTGGGAGCCTCGTAAAACCCGCCAAGCCCCAGCAGCAGCCACTCTCCACTCAAGGGGCCTATCACGGGAATTACCTCCTTCGCCTCCTCCGCCTCCTGCTCCTCCTCTCCTCCTCCTCTCTTCCTCATCCTTCTTCTGTTCTTCTCGCCCTCTTGTTCCCTCTCCTCCTCACTTTCTTTTTTATCCACAGAGGCTGATTATACTTCTTGTTTGGGGAGACGACCCATCCTCCACTCACCCCCTCTCTCTCTCTCTCTCTCTCTCTCTCTCTCTCTCTCTCTCTCTCTCTCTCTCTCTCTCTCTCTCTCTCTCTCTCTCTCTCTCTCTCTCTCTCTCTCTCTCTCTCTCTCTCTCTCTCTCTCTCTCTCTCTCTCTCTCTCTCTCTCTCTCTCTCTCTCTCTCTCATCCATTTCTCAGTAATTACCTCCTGCCATTTCTCTCCCCAATTCTCACCTTCTCATGCATTCCTTCTCCTTCTCCTCCTCCTCCTCCTCCTCCTCTTACAACCTTTTTTCTGTATTCTATAAGCCCCAAGATCAATATAGGTTTTTATTACGTCCTTTGAATGTGCTTAAGAACTACTAGGTCGTCAGTGTGTATTGTGTGTGTGTGTGTGTGTGTGTGTGTGTGTGTGTGTGTGTGTGTGTGTCTCTCTCTCTCTCTCTCTCTCTCTCTCTCTCTCTCTCTCTCTCTCTCTCTCTCTCTCTCTCTCTCTCTCTCTCTCTCTCTCTCTCTCTCTCTCTCTCTCTCTCTCTCTCTCTCTCTCTCTCTCTCTCTCTCTCTCTCTCACACACACACACACACACACACCTCTTATTCATGCCACCGCTGTTTAAATATGAGTTAAAGTATCATAATAACCTATAAATGTTGAAGAAAAGAAATCCCATATATGTCGTTAATTTAATCAACACTTTTGTGTGTATAATTGCTTCCTGAATACAACGTATATTTCCTTTCGTTGTCGTTCATTTCTGTCGTGAGGAGTTTTATTTCTGAATTTAGTAAAACTTGATTATTTATAATTTACTCATAATGTGTAATGTATTTCTCTTCCTTCGGTTTGTTTTCTTTTTTCATTTCATCATTAGTTTTCTCTCTCCATTATGCTATTTTCGTACTATTCCTATTCTTCTACACTCACGTCCTGTCTCCTTCCTCTCATTACTCAGAACTTTTCCTCCCCCATCTTCTTCTATAACCATTCCCCTCGGCCCGTTCGCAGGATTTTATTTATATCCTTTCAATTTGTAGGAAAGATACTTTTGTACCCTATATTCTCTCTCTCTCTCTCTCTCTCTCTCTCTCTCTCTCTCTCTCTCTCTCTCTCTCTCTCTCTCTCTCTCTCTCTCTCTCTCTCTCTCTCTCTCTCTCTCTCTCTCTCTCTCTCTCTCTCTCTCTCTCTCTCTCTCTCTCTCTCTCTCTCTCTCTCTCTCTCTCTCTCTCTCTCTCTCTCTCTCTCTCTCTCTCTCTCCCGCGCCTTTCAACTTCCGTCTCTTTTTTTATCTATACATCTCCTCAATATATTTCCATTAAATCGTTTTTCGTTTTCTTCTCTTTCCCTTTCTAGGTCTTTCTTCACCTCCTCCTCCTCCTCCTCCTCCTCCTCCCTAAATCTCACCGCGCAGTTCCTCTTTTCCTTTTGCTACATTCCTTTTAGGTCGGCTCTCATCTTTTAAAATTGCATCCTGTCTTTCTCTTCCTTCGTAAATCGTGCTCCATTTAATTCGTGTCCTCGATTTTTATATTTTCCTCATTCGGTCATTCTCCTTCTCGTTTCCCTCAATACCTTTTCTTAATTTTTTTTGTTTTTTTCGTATATTCCTTCTTGTGTTTTTATTTTTTTTTCATATTTACCTCATTCGGTCATTCTCCTTTTTCGTTTCCTTCAATACCTTTTCCTATTTCTTTGTTTTTTCGTATATTCATTCTTGTGTTTTTATTTATTTTTCATATTTTCCTCATTCGGTCATTCTCCTTTTTCGTTTCCTTCAATACCTTTTCCTATTTCTTTGTTTTTTTCGTATATTCATTCTTGTGTTTTTATTGATTTTTCATATTTTCCTCATTCGGTCATTCTCCTTTCTCGTTTCCTTCAATACCTTTTCCTATTTCTTGTTTTCTTCGTATATTCCTTGTGTCTTTTTCCTTGTCTTCTCTCCCTCTCTCCCCGCCCATAACTTGTCTCTAGATTCTCGTTTCTTTTCTTTGTCCTTTATCCGGTCACCCTCTATCTCTTATCTCAGCTTTAACTTCTTTCATACCCCAAAATCTTCGTAGCACTCTGGCATATTCCTTTTTTTCCTCACTAAGTCGTCTTCGTTTCTGTCGTTTTCTTTGTACGTATATTCATGTTTTCCTCCTGCCTATACATTGCTTCGTTCTTCTTCGAGCGTGTCATTCTTTCCCATCAACCCTGTTCTCTGCTCCTCTACTTTCTCTATTCTTTCCGCTTCCACTTCTTTTTTGTCTCCTCGTCCTCCATTTTCCCCTTCCTCCTTCTCCTTTTTCTCTTCGCCCTTCCTCCGTCTCCTTTTTCTCTTCCCCCTTAAACTACTGAGGCTCATTACAGCTCCTGCTTATCCACCACTACACGAGTATAAAGGGAGAGTTTGGGGATAAATGATGCAGGCTTAGTAGCGTCAATCAAGCTCAAAACTAACCTACTAATTAAAAATGCTAGTATGCCGACTTAAGCGAGGCGGTTCAAAACTTATATAGGTTGCATACTTTTCCGGTATCGAGTCATCTGTATAGGAACGAACTTTCTTAATAAGCAGTTAATGCAGGAACAATCGCCACATATACATAAAAGCGAATTTACAGCTATTACGTGGCGGATGGAGTTAATAGCAAGCTTCCGTGTGTTCGTACAGTAAGTGCTTAAGTCTGTTCTGCAGGCCGCTGAAGTGCCCGATAGATGGGTTAAGTCACTGATGCAGACAGCCTCGTACACGACAACTGGCTCTGCGCCTTCCATGATCTTCCGTGCTTCCATGTTTACTTCTTCACCGCCTCCTCTTCCTAATCCACCTCCTCCTCCTCCTCCTCCTCCTCCTCTCCGATAATGGTCTTTAAACAATGTCCGCTTAATGTCGAGTACTTTTAATTATTGTTTTTATCCTGCAAAAGAGCGAGTTAAAAATAAAAAAAGACCAGGATTTCTTTTGTTTCGTGTTGTGCTCTTAGCGTTGTTACATTTGCATTTCCGCGCGAGGGAGACGAGCAGAGAGAGAGAGGAGTAAAGAAAGAATAAAAGAAAAGGGAGGACTAGTTCTTTCTTTGTTGTTTTTGTTGTTCTTGCTTCCTGTTATTATGCTTAATTTGTTTTCCTGAAACGGCTCACTCGCTCTTTGTTGTTCCTTTGTTGAAACTGATTACCATGTTGTGTCTGCACAGCCTCGTGTACGTGCGCGCGCGCGCGCGTGTGTGTGTGTGTGTGTGTGTGTGTGTGTGTGTGTGTGTGTGTGTGTGTGTGTGTGTGTGTGTGTGTAATTTACCTACTTGTATCTTCTTGATCATCATTTATTAGCTCATGTATCCCTGAATGATGGTCTTGGGTTTTTACGCTTTTGGTCACTCGACTCTGGCGTTCCAACACTACTGCCTCGGCGGCGGAGCACGACACCCAGACTGTCCATCTGTTTACTTTCTGCCCGGGAATTGAACCCGGGATCTCTCGTTCCTGAGCTGAGCGTGCATGTCACTGCACTGCTTGTTTGCATGTTTTTATGTGTGAAATTAACCACGACCTGATCACTCTCTGGACTTGCGATCGCCAGCCAGTACCCGTCCTGAATGAGCCCGGAGCCCAGGTATAGCTTAAGCGTAACATCAAGGGGTCACGGATTAAAGGAGACTGTCCTTCCGTCTCATTTTTATTTTCATTTTCCTTTTTTATATTCGTATTTCTCTTCTCCTTAACGTTTTACTTTAATCCCTTTATGTCATCTTCATCCACTTCTTTCTCTTATCTCTCCTTGTGCCTTTTATTCCTTATCCTTCCATTCTCCAATTTTCTCTCTCTCTCTCTCTCTCTCTCTCTCTCTCTCTCTCTCTCTCTCTCTCTCTCTCTCTCTCTCTCTCTCTCTCTCTCTCTCTCTCTCTCTCTCTCTCTCTCTCTCTCTCTCTCTCTCTCTCTCTCTCTCTCTCTCTCTCTCTCTCTCTCTCTCTCTCTCTCTCTCTCTCTCTCTCTCTCTCTCTCTCTCTCTCTCTCTCTCTCTCTCTCTCTCTCTCTCTCTCTCTCTCTCTCTCTCTCTCTCTCTCTCTCTCTCTCTCTCTCTCTCTCTCTCTCTCTCTCTCTCTCTCTCTCTCTCTCTCTCTCTCTCTCCATGCATTTCATTCATCAAAAATATTTCTCCATGGCTATTTATTATTTACTTATTTGTTCCTCCTCGCCTCTTCAGTTAATTATGCAGGAGTTGCCTAGTAAACTGTGTACTAATTAAAGAACTTGGGAAATGATGGTACTTATTAGGTGATCTTTTTTCCTTTTATAATCCCCCCATGACTTAGCTACTAATGATGTTCCCTAATGATGTCTGCACCGCGTTTTTTTTTATGAGTGTGTGTGTGTGTGTGTGTGTGTGTGTGTGTGTGTGTGTGTGTGTGAGAGAGAGAGATTGTGTGTTTTTCCTTTCGTTACTCTGGATACGAAAGGTTATTTTTGTACTGTTTTCTAACCCACATTTCTCTTTTTATGCGAGCGAAAGTTTGCTGACTCTGTGCTTATCAGTGGTTCGCTTTTTGTTTACATATTTATTTTGCCGGTTTGGGTGTTTCCTGTTTTTCCTCCTATATCATCCCTGTCATGTGTTGCTCACCTTTCCTCCTCTACACTTTACACTTATTCCACCTTATCACTTTTCCCTACTTCATTAATTGCATCCCTGTATTCCCCATTCCTTCCATTCCATCTTCCCATTGTCATTGTTTATTTCACTTTTTTTATTAGATACAGCAATTTTTCATTACACCCGTTATCACCGGTTCGTACTCCGTCCTTTTCCTTATTCCGTATTCAGTTCTCATGATTTAGCGTAGCGAGAAAGATGAGAAAGGAGGGAAAGAACGGCCCGTGGTACATCCTCCGCCCTCCCTGATTAATCCGTTCGGAATGATATACGAGGGAAGAACTGGAAATAGAAGGAAAGGGGAGATGCTCCAACTAAAGAGAAAAATGGAAGGGCGACAAGGAGGGAAAGGATTCGTGTAGAAAGAGGGAAAGAATGTGTGAGTGAAAGTTTACATAAAATATATACCAATAAAGCATGGACACATGGAAAGCAAAGCATCATAAGCCTCTTGGCTCTTGACTAGGCTACCGGCTCTATTTATTTAATCCACCCGACAAGCACTTCATTGACCTTCAGAATAGATTGAAGGACTTCCGTATGAACGTTCAGTTTACTGCTGATGCTACAAACTAACAGTCAGTGTGATTTTCAAAGGAGATAATCGTTTTCCCATTAATTACTTCTGCAGAAAAGGGATTTCACTGGTGGCTGACTCAGTTTGAGAAAATACGTGCCAGTGCCTGAACAATATCACTTGGCTTGAATCGGTAGACCAATATTGCTAATATAGTTAATGAGTTAGTTTGAGGCTCAAAAAAAATTGAGTCGTCAACGTTACTGAACCTTTTCATGCACTTGACGAACTGTATCAAATCTCCTAAGCGGCTCATGTGTGTGTGTGTGTGTGTGTGTGTGTGTGTGTGTGTGTGTGTGTGTCCGGCATGACTGTGCATGATATACGATCGTGACAGAGAAGAGGCTGTGAGAGGCAGTCTTGTTCCCTGCCTCAGCCTGCCTCATAACCTTCCTCCTCCTCCCGCTCGCCTGCCTCACCTTATCCTCCTTCAATCCTCTTTCTCCTCCTTTTCCCTCCTCCTCCTTGTTAATCTCCTTTCTCGTCTTCCTTCTCCATGTTTTTGATCCTCTATACTATATTATTCTCAAGTGTCCTTCCAACTTCTTTCTATCTTATTTTTGTTTTCTTCCTTCCTTTACCACAGTGCTTCCTTATTCTCCTTCTTCCGTAGTGGGTTTTTTTTCCGTTCGTCTCCCCCTGTCTTAACACATCCTCAGTAAGCTTCCTACTTTAGAACAAAGCTAACCACACACACACACACACACACACACACACACACACACACACACACACACACACACACACACACACACATTCCTCCTACATTGCCATTCTCTCTCTCTCTCTCTCTCTCTCTCTCTCTCTCTCTCTCTCTCTCTCTCTCTCTCTCTCTCTCTCTCTCTCTCTCTCATCTGTCTTTTTGCTTGTTGTGCTGTTTTTTCTTCCTCCTCCTCTTCCTCCTAATCATCATCATCATCATCATCATCATCATCCTCTTCGTCATTCTGTTCATCACATACTTTTCATCAAACTTTAATCTCCACTCCTTTATATTCCAGATTATAACCTTATTACCACTAACCTCTTAACACCACTGCTCTTCCTCTTCCTCCCCGTTGCTATTGCACACCGCATGGAACTAATCAACTAACCAACTAACTAATCTCAGGTATCCTCCGCCTCTACTTTCAATAATTTACCTCCATCATCATTCAAAATACGCTCTAAAGAACTGTTTTAATGTTTTCTTTTTTGGCCCTTAATTGAACCGATGGATTGCGTGTGTGTGTGTGTGTGTGTGTGTGTGTGTGTGTGTGTGTGTGTGTGTGTGTGTGTCCGGCGGAGGTGTTAGGAGAGATTAATGTTTTGTTTTTCTATCTCACAATGGTTTCGCCTCTCTCCTCTCCCTTCCTTCCTTTTCATCCACCTCTTTATCATTTTCCTCCTCCTCGTTCTCCTCCTCCACCTCCATCGCCACCCCCGCCTCCTTATCCTCCTGCTTCACAGTTTTGCGCTATTTCGTCCCTCGAGTGCAGCGAGAACGTAGTTTATGCCCTCTGTTTTTAGGGCAAATGTAATGAAAACGCATTTTACATGCTCTGATTTATACAGGTGTTAGCTTAAACCACTCACAAGAATCATTTCCTTTTTTTGTGTTTCCTATATAGCAACCACCCGTTAGTGGCGCAAACGAATTTTATTTATAGTGCCTGCCGTGGTGTATGTCTCTTGCTTGGCCCGTGCTGCCCCCCGGTGATACTCTTGACCGAGGCCGCTGAAGTAAGGGTTGATTCAAGATTTCTGTAGCGTGTGGGCGACGGTTGAAATTGTCTGCCTCTACTTGTCATGTTCTTCTCCTGTTTGTTTATTTGTTTGCTTGTTGTTTGGTCTCTTTCATCTTTTACTTTTGCTTTCTCTAACTAAATATCTCTTCTTCTATTTTTCTTTTCTTTATTCCCTCCTCCTCCAATTCTTTATTCCCTCGGTTTTGTCAGTGTTGAAATATATGTGCAGTGATATTGTTTCTCTTCCTTTTTATTTTATTTATTTTTTTCTTCATGTTGGCGACGGGTGAAATTATCGGCGTCTTTCGGTGGGATTCAATACAGGTGCCCCGGATAACCACGTGCCCACGCTGACCACCGCCGCGTCACTGCTTTTTCCCACTTTATTTGTTAGTGTTCCTTGATCTTTTTTCAACCGTTTATACATCAATGAAACCTTTTTTATATATATTTTTTATTGCCTCCGTTCCTATGTTGCGTTTTATTCTTGCATTCTCGTTCTCGTGAAGCTTATCCATGAGTAAATGTTTTCCTTTCTCAATGTTCTAGAGCAAACAACATCTCTCTTCCTCGCGGGTATTTCGCATCGTTATTTTCCGCGTTATCAGAGTGGGCGGCACAGAGCAGAGTGACGCCAGAGAGTTTTTGCAGCGAGTGACGGAGGGCGAGTGACGGAGTGCTCTAAGCTTCCTCTCGCTCGCTCACCCACTCGCTCAATATCCCCGTCCTTGGAAAATATATTACGCGTTAGACCGACGTGTATTGGAGGCGACTTAGGTCTTGCTCGATCCCTTTTTTTTTGTACCTTGCAAGGGTGTTGGACCTCCTTTGTGCTTATAGAAGGGGATCGAGCAGGGTTACTGGGGCATCGGGGCCGTCTTGAAGGGGATTTGGGAGTTTTCATATGTTTTGTGGCGTCCAGTGTGTGTGTGTGTGTGTGTGTGTGAAGGATGTCATGTTCTACTCTTGTTTGTTCGTTTGTTTGTTGTTTGGTCTCTTTAATCTTTTACTTTTGCTTTCTCTAACTAAATATCTGTTCTTCTATTTTTCTTTTTTATTTCCTCTTCCTCCTGTTCTTTAATCCTTCAATTCTATCAGTGTTGTAATATATGTGCAGTTATATTGTTTCTTTCTTTTTTTCCTTTCTCTCTCTCTCTCTCTCTCTCTCTCTCTCTCTCTCTCTCTCTCTCTCTCTCTCTCTCTCTCTCTCTCTCTCTCTCTCTCTCTCTCTCTCTCTCTCTCTCTCTCTCTCTCTCTCTCTCTCTCTCTCTCTCTCTCTCTCTCTCCCCCCCCACTTTAATTTCAACCTCCTTCTGACACTTAATGTTGATGAATATGTGTTCTCGAATGAACGGAGAGTGATGAGTTTATTCCTTATATATCAGCATTTGAAAGTACGTTAGTTATTTCATTTCCAGTGTTTATTCCGTTCACAGTGTTATTATGAACGCAGTGTTGTTATCAGGTGTGTGAATACAAGTTGTTTTTCTCTCTGCATATTTAGTGAGAGTGGTGAAAATTTGCTTGAGTGTAAACATTTTTTTTCTGAGTACTCATTTTATTTCAATGCTTTTGCTTTTCAATATTCATGCCCTGTGTTTTTTTTTTTTTTTTTTTTTTTTACTCTTGCTGTGTCCCTTTTGCTTATTAACATGATTCTTCTTTTCTCTTTTAATATTCTTTTTTTTTTGGCTGTACTTTTTCTAATTTTTTTTTTTTGGCATTCGTTTTGTCCCTCTTTTATATACTTGATCTTTCTACTTCTTTGTTCTTATTCCTCCTCCTCCTCCTCCCCTTCCTCCTCCTCCTCCCCTTCCTCCTCCTCCTCCTCCCCTTCCTCCTCCTCCTCCTCCTCCTCCTCCTCCTGGTATAGTCGTCGTGTGAGGCCCGCCAATAACGATCTCAACAGTTGTTTATATACTTTGAGTGGCCGCCATTATGACTTGCCCTACTCCCCCACCTTCCTTGGCTCCCTTCCTCCCTTTCCCCTTCCCCGTTTCCGGCTCTGTTCCCACTCCATTCCTCCCTCCATCTCTCTTGACCCTTCTCCCTCCATCCATTCATCCTTCTCCCTCCTTTCCTATTGTCCTCATAACCTCCTTCCATCTCCTTCTCTCCTGACCCCGTTGATCACCTCCTCCCATTTCCTCTCTCCATCACCGCTAACTTCTCCTCCTCCCCTTCCTCCTCCTCCTCGTCCTCCTCCTCCTCCTCTCCGAATGATCCTGGTTGACCCTTCTTCATCCCTTCAAACTCCCTTCATCTGTTTTAAATTCCCTTCATCGTATTCCTTTCCCACTTCAATTCCCGTATTCCTTCCCCTCCCATCTTCAGCCCTTCACTTGTCCCTTTCTCTCACCTCCCTACTACTTTCATTTTCGCTGTTCCCTCCACCTCTCTTTCTTCCTTCCTTGGGCACTCCATTCATCCCTTTCTTTTCCCTCTCTCGTTCCTCCCCCACTCCTTTCTTTTCCCTTTCTAATGTTACTTTCCTCTCTTCCATTATCTTCTTTCCATCCACTTGTTTTTTTCTTTTACTCTTCAACCTTTTCTATTCTCCTATCTTTACCATTTCTCGCCTTTTCTTCATATTTACCATTTTCTCTCTTCTCTAAATCTTCCTTTCACTCCTATCTCATTCCCTTTTCCTTGTGCCCCCTTGTTCCCTCACTCTCCTGTCTGCGTACCTTCAATTATCTTTCCTCCCATGCAATCCTCTCCCCTCCCCTCCATTCCCTCATCCCATCTTCCTCTCTTCGGTAACACGCCAAAAATATCTCATAAGGTAGGGAGCCACACACACACACACACACACACACACACATCGCTCACCCTCTCTCATCAATCCCTGTGTGTTATTTCTTTCACATCTTTTATTCTTTATTCTCCTCTTCTTTTCCTCCTACTCTCTTCTCTCTTCACTTCCCTCTTTATTCCCCTCTTCCTATCCTTCTCTTCCCTTCGCTCCTCTTTATACTCCCCTCCTCGTGTCCTTATCTCCTTTCTCCTCCTTTCCCTCTTTTTCCTTTCCTCCATTCTCTCAATTACTCTTATAAAGCTCTTGAATCCTCACTCACTAAAGATCCTCCTCCTCTTCTGAGCTCTTATTCCGCTCAAATCAAACCCTCAAGCAGTTTTTTTCCGCTTCCTCTATACACTTCATAGCTTATTTTTCCCTCCTTCTGTAAGTTGTCCTTCCTCTCGTTTTTTTTATTGTCTCCCTTCCCTCTTGACGTTCTTCGCTTTCCTCTCCTCGTCCTTTCATTAATCATTTTCCTTCCTTTCTTTTTGTCCTTTTTTCTTTCTCCCATGGTCCTATTTTCACCTCGTTTGTCCTTCCTCTACTTTATATCCCCTACCTCCCTTTCCCTCTCATTCTTCTTCTTCTCTCGTGATAATTTTTTCTAACTCATTTTCCCTTAAACACTTTCAAAAATTCTACTTACTCCTCGCCTTTTATTGTTATTCCCTGTTTTCCTTACTTACTTCCTGTTTCCTATTCTTTGATATTTTCTTCATTTTTTTTATATCCTTATATCCTCGTTTTTTTACTCTTTACTTTTCCTCTATTTCCCTTTCTTTTTCCTCCCTTTCTCTCTATCCTATTCAAATTCCGTCGTTCTCTTCTCAATCCGTTTCCACTCCCCTTCTCTCATCCTTTTTTTCTCTTCTATTTTTCCTCACATGGCTCTTCCCTCTTTCTTGCCCCCACTTTCTCTCTTCGCCTTCCGTCCTCTCGTGTCCTTTCTTCCTCCTCATCTCACCTCCTCATTCATTCCTTTTAATTCCTTCCTCCTCTCTACATATACTTCCTCTCTTCCTCTCACCGTATAATGCATCTGTGGGGCACTTAACAAAAACGTGAAGTAGAGGGAAGTGAGTGGACGGTAGGAGAGAGAGAGAGAGAGAGAGAGAGAGAGAGAGAGAGAGAGAGAGAGAGACGATGTAAATGGAGTTGTTAGCTGTAAAAATAAAAGGGTGAATTAATGAAGACGAGATGAAAGGCGAAGGAAGAGGAAGGAATGGAGTAGGAAGGAAAGGTGGTGAGTCAAGAGAGAGAGAGAGAGAGAGAGAGAGAGAGAGAGAGAGAGAGATGAAGAGAGGCTGGAGATGGCACTGATAAAAATAAAGGGGTGCAGTAATGAAGACGAAATGTAATGCGTCGGAAAGGGAGGAAGGGAAGAGGAAGGCAAGGTAATGAGTCGAGGTGAAAGGCGAGTCAAGGTGAGTCTCAGGTGCATCGAGAGGGGCATTTACCTGTTCGCTCCATTAACCTGTCCATGCCATCCATCCCGCCCAGCCATACCATTACACCTTAAGGCATACAATATCCCTTCCCCTGAGCTTGGTATGAGAGAGAGAGAGAGAGAGAGAGAGAGAGAGTCATGTACACCTTTCACGTCTTTGCTTTTTCATATTTCACGTTCCTTCTTCATTTCCGCTCCGTTATCTCCCCTGCATTCCTCCTCCTTCCTCCTCCTCATCTTCTTCCTTCTCCTCCCCCCCCTCATCTTTCTTCTCCTTTTTCTCTTTTTCCTCTCATTTCTTCTCGCATTCGCTCCTATGTTGTCCTCATTTCGTATTATTTTTCTATTATTTTTCTATACGTAACATTTCTTCTTTAACCTTTCTTTTTTTTCCAAGATTATGAGTTGCCGATGTTTATTTATGCATGTTTTCTTCCCTTATCAAAGAACACACACACACACACACACACACACACACACACACACACACACACACACACACACACACTTCATAATGCTTTTTTAATATCTTATTCATTTCCATTAATATCAAAATATGGCGCCTGTGGGGTGTAGAGTGTTAGGATGTCTAGTTACGAGTCCGTGGGGGCTTGTTAAAACCCGGCCAACCCATTAGCTCTTGGTTGACAAATGGGAACCTCTGGAAACCTACGGATGGTAACCTTTTCAACTAATATTATGCTGCCCCTTTGTCCCTGGCTATTGGCTTCTTACCACCGTCTCAAGGGCATAAGTGACAGATCTGAAAACTTATGCAACGTGGAGCTTCATCTCTTCCTGTATTTCCTAATGTGGTTTCACTGGATGGTAATTTGTCGTGTTTTTTTTGTGTGACATTTAGGAACACATTTTCTCTCTCTCTCTCTCTCTCTCTCTCTCTCTCTCTCTCTCTCTCTCTCTCTCTCTCTCTCTCTCTCTCTCTCTCTCTCTCTCTCTCTCTCTCTCTCTCTCTCTCTCTCTCTCTCTCTCTCTCTCTCTCTCTCTCTCTCTCTCTCTCTCTCTCTCTCTCTCTTTCGTCTTTTTCGATAATACGTATGTTGACTTTTTAATAAGTTTCCTTTTTAACGTAATTTCCATATATATTGGGTGTTTTATCATCTTTT
Source organism: Eriocheir sinensis (assembly GCF_024679095.1). Classification (NCBI taxonomy): domain Eukaryota; kingdom Metazoa; phylum Arthropoda; class Malacostraca; order Decapoda; family Varunidae; genus Eriocheir; species Eriocheir sinensis. Next base: position 25,941 of record NW_026112239.1, read on the forward strand.
ATTTTGCTTATATAACTTATTTTCTTCTTTTCATAATTACGTATATTTTTTAATTCCTTGTTATTTATTTGTTTATATTTCCTCCTTGTTTTATTTCCTCATGCGCGTGTTTGATTACATTTGTTTACTGTTTGTATTTTATCTCCGCATGACTCGCTTTCTCCGCCGCTGTCAGTGCATCCTGGTTCTTTGTTCAGTCTCCGTACGTGTGTGTGTGTGTGTGTGTGTGTGTGTGTGTGTGTGTGTGTAACCACGCGTAATAATTTAGTTTGTCTCTCCGTTTAAGTTTATTTATGTCTCTTGTTTCCTTGGCTTTCGCACACTCCTCTGCAGCGTTACCGAATTATCCTACTCAGCCACTCAGCACATCGTATTTTTCGGTTTTTGACTCACAGCTATAGGAAACAAACACCAACAAGTAACGCTTTTAACGATAACTTTAACTAGAATCGCGTTATCTGTGTGCCTGCGAAAGTTTTGGGCCCTGGAACTGATGAATGCCATGTTTTGAGTACGATAATATGGTAACGCTGCTCCTCTGTTTCCCTTTGTAAGTCCTCTCGGTTCTCCTTTCACCTCCGTTTTCTACTTCGATTTGATCATTTTTGTATATCTACCTTTTTTTTTTTTTTTCTTGTCACAATATTCTCTCAGCATGTACAAAATTATCTTCCATACATGTTATTTTATTTTCCTTTAACCATTTTTGTTCACTTATTCATTTCTTTACCTTGTTTTATTATTTTTGTCACATAATATTCTCTCAGCATGTACAAAATTATCTTGCATACATGTTATTTTATTTTCCGTTAACCATTTTTGTTCACTTGTTAATTTTTTTACCATTTCCGCTTTGCTCTTTCCTCTTCCTTCTCTTTACATGCTATTCTACCTCCTTTAGCTTCCTCTCCACTCCTTTATATGCATGTGCTTTGTGTGAGTGTGTTTGTTATGCCATGGTGTTTGTTCTGTGTGTCTGCCTTGTTAGAGTGGCGCCGTGTTGGCCGCGCCCCTCGTTGCGTTGAATAAAATGTTTCTCATCGGATTAAACTTTCCTAATTAAGAGTTAAAATCACGTCCCTCGAGCGGCCCTGGCAACAATAGGCGGGGAAGGTCAACAGTGGTCAGTTAAGGTCACAGTAGGTTACGGCAGGTTACTAAAGAGGCAGTTGGCTTCTCAATGACACGTATGGTCACAGTAGGTAACGATAGGTCGCCAAAGTTTACTGAAGGTCTCGCAAAGTCAGATTAGGTCATGACAGATCAGGTCTTGTCAGGTCGTGCAAGGTCGTGGCAAGTCACATGAGATATCAGGTCATTTCAGGTCATCTTAGGTAAAACCATACCATCTCGTGTAGTTATGTCGCATCATGTCACCAAACATCACTTTAGCTCAAGATTAGTCACTTGAAGTTACTGCAAGTCATAAGTTTAATTTACTGAGCTCACCTGCTCACCCGAATCTTTACGTTTCATCTACATTTACAGTTGTTGCTCATTGTGCCTTGCAGGGTGTTTTAAGACTCATGGATTGTCTACCTGATGTTATCAATTAAGGATGATGTCCTGATGAGATGAATGTTCGTACTGTAGAGAAAAGAGAATATAAAACTGCTATTGATAAGCACTGCTCTTTACTACCCAGAGTTGTTTATTCCATGAATATGTGAAGCTCAAGGTACAGTCATGGGCACATACTATTTAAATACTGTTGTGTCACAGAGGATAGAGACGATAACATTAAAACCCCTTCCGGATATATATATATATATATATATATATATATATATATATATATATATATATATATATATATATATATATATATATATATATATATATATATATATATATATATATATATTTTTTTTTTTTCTGTCGCAAATTTAAAGACATTTGAATCTATATAGAGATATTTTGTGTAACCCTGCGCCATGACGGGCTTGGGCCGTCTCTAGACCCCTGAAGAACACCTACCGGCGTTATAGGCGGAGACGTAAAAAATAAACAAATAAATAAAAAATCGTTGCCGTAAATGAATTACAATATGCATGATGCATGTGCATATGTAAGGCAAGGAGTCACTCACACCCACTTTAAAGGCAATTTCCAGAACGTGTGATCTGGTTGTGATTTTCTTCCCTCCATCCATCTTTTTTTTCCAATTTATTTTTTTATACATTTTCTGTATGTATTCATTCATTTTTTTAGTCAACGCTGCGTCCCCAGGAACTAATAATTCACAGATTACAACTGACAAATTAGATCGATCTCCAGGTAAAGGAAAAAGTCTAAGATGCCAAATATAATTGATTATGCTGCCTCCTTTGTTGTAAAAAAGAAAAAAAAATGTCTTCCTACAAACTAGCGGAGTCAAATGAGAGCAAACGTCCATATATCGACATACCGACAAATAGTCCCACTTTAGAAACGTCTATATATAGATCTTCCGCCGGGAAGCAATAAATTGATGACTTCCTCGCCACTTTTCATCGCCTGGAAGTAATAACTTTTGAATACGGCGGTGAAAGGCATTAAGGTGTTATTTATTGGCAACTTCTGCAATGGTAACTTAATGTTATGGTTATTGTTATTATCACTTATAATTATAATCACATTATTATTATTATTATTATTATTATTATTATTATTATTATTATTATTATTATTATTATTATTATTATTATTATTATTATTGTTATTGTTATTATTGTTGTTGTTCTTAATATCATTATTATTATACGAGAGCCACGCTTTGCCTCAGCGCCGTGTAATCTAGCGATGTACGAAAATAATTCCTCGTTCAGGTAAACTCGTTCCAGCGTAAGTACATCCCAGTGACCTGATTACCCCCTTGATCATCCTCCCAGGTAGCGTCAGGTATGTGCTGAACGTGGAAAATATTAGAAAATGCCATCAATTCAAAATATACAGGAAGTAACACCAGATTTAAATAATAGCTCTATAAGGCACCGGGAAGTATGTATCAGGGTTGGATCAATACTGATTTTTTATAAGTCAAATACAAATACAAATACTTTTGTGCTGGATTCCAAAAATACAAATAAAAATGCTTTTATTCCTGAATCTAAAAATACAAATGCAAATACAAGTACTGGTTAAAAAAATACAAATAAAAATACAAATACTCCTATTCCAGATTCCAAAGATACAAATAAAAATACTCTTGAAATTATGCCAAAAATATAAGGATACTTTTTTCACACAAGTTTACACTTTACATATCATGATTGCATTTTATCATCATTAATACCCGGAAGTTTTCCGGGCCGAGTTTTGCTCGCTCAGGAGTATAAAAATTGCCGGCCTTGCTAAACACCCTCTCATATGGTGCCGACGTTGCACAGCACCCTTGAATATTCTTTGCCAAGTGCTTCAAAATTTTTACGCGTTTTTGTATCACGCCAGTACCTCAGTGGGTTAACATAAAAAGCAGAAAACCTTCTTCTAGGTACGTTTCAAGTTCTACCTTCACCATTGTAGTGTCGTTTGTCGATGCACTTTCCATCATTTGCCCAGCTGTAGGCATGTAGGTAAAAAGACGAGGTCGTTTTGCACTCATGCCAGCCTCGTTTTGATTGATGCTCATTGAGACGAAAAGGTCACTCTCTGGAATTGTTTTCTTCTTCAAGGTCGACTGAGTTGACTCTGAAATAATTAGGTCCACAATCTTCGAAACCTTTTTCTTTTGCATTTACTTACATGGCATCCATGCCAGCTTAAACCTAGGGTCCATGACAGCTGCGGCAATGACATCAGTCCTCTCAAGAAATGGATGCAACCTCTGTTTGATAGGTGACTGTAGTGACGGGAGTGGGACAGGGATGATACACGTATCTATTAGATACGCATACTCGTAAATCATGGTTCTCTCTCTCTCTCTCTCTCTCTCTCTCTCTCTCTCTCTCTCTCTCTCTCTCTCTCTCTCTCTCTCTCTCTCTCTCTCTCTCTCTCTCTCTCTCTGTCTCTCTCTCTGCGAGTCTACGTATCCTTCTCAGATGGTTTTGACTCGAAATTCAATACAAATGCAAAATTTTTTTTTTTCTCGGTGCCATTATCCAAATACAAATACAAAATACTTTTTTCTCTGGATACCAAAATACAAATACAAATACAAATACATTAAAGTTGTATTTAAATGCAATTCAAATACAAATACAATTGTACTGGACTCACCGCTGGTATGTATCGGTGTAGAGCACCGGCGCGTAACCCGAGAGCCACCAGCAAGAAGGGAGAGCAAGCCGGGGTCAAGGCACAAAATTCCTCCTGCTGTCCCAACACTCAAACAGCCTGACCTGTCTTGTCCTCTTTAACCTTTTCTCGTCGCCTTACCTTTCATTTCTTATCTATATTATCTCATCCTCTTTCTCCTTCTCTCCTCACCTAAGCATTGTGACACAAAACCAAGCAACAAATACACCGTAACATTCCACACATCTCTATTTACAGGATACCTACATACCGATGGCATACAGTAAGCTACGGGGAATGCCATCAGTAGCAAAGTTCTGAACAAGAAGAAAACTCGGGGAACAAAATATCACGTTACTTTTAGGCCACTCCATATTTTTCGGCACGAGAGAGAGAGAGAGAGAGAGAGAGAGAGAGAGAGAGAGAGAGTTAAAGATCGGATGTAAGGACGTATATACTGTCAGATCCTCTTAACGGGGCTGGAGTGCTGCCAAAGCCGATCAAAGCCTCTTCGCAAGTCTTTTATCAGTAGTACCGGAGGGGAAGCACAAATAGAAAGAGATAAACTTCGTCTGGTTAGGGAGGAAACGAAGGGATAAAGCAAGGATGTTGGCGTGTATGAGAGAGAGAGAGAGGTCTGTAAGTGGCTGCTATAGTAAAAGGAGAAAGGTATCATATCATCAAGAAAAGAGAGCAATAAGAAGGTCCATGAAAGGAAGGGCAAGTGTGAAGGGAGGAGGAGCTGTAAGGGTGCCAGAAGTCATGCAGGGAGGGAGGGGCAGAAGGCAAGGAAGATGAGGGAAGAGAGAGTGAGGGAAGGAGGGAAAGAAAGCAAGGAAGTTTATAAGGGAGCAAGGGTGAAAGAGGGAGTGGAGTAGACAATGGTAAAGATGGCGAAGGGTGGGAGGGAGGGAAATATGGAAAAGATAGTGACAAATATTGATAAAGGTAGTGAAAAAAGGCAATGCAGGTGAAGGAGCAAATGAAGGAAGGTAAGAAATGGAAAGGGAAAGAAGTAGGTAAAGAAAATTGGGGGCAAGGATGAGGGAGAGAAGGAAAGGCTGCCATGAAGGGTCTCTGGTTTCCCTTCGTCTCTCCTTCACGCTCTCCTTTGGCTCCTTCGCTGCACGCCGAGGTGGTCATTCTTCAGGCGCGGCTTAGCCGAGAGGGCGATATCGTTCATGCCTTCACCTGTGTGTACGGTCTGTGTGTGTGTGTGTGTGTGTGTGTGTGTGTGTGTGTGTGAGAGAGAGAGAGAGAGAGAGAGAGAGAGATTCTGCTGCCTCGCAGCAGAACCTTGAGGGCGTGACTCTGCAAGGCTTCAAGGAGTGTGCGCACCAGTGGCTAATGGCAGGTCGACGTGGGTGAAAAGACACAAGGCAGGGCTTAAGATAGGCGGCTGTAATGAAGCTGCCTTTGGCCTGTAGTGCTATCTGTACTTAATTGATTATGTAGCACTCCTATATTGTGTAATAGTGTAAATAAAAAGAGAGAGAGAGAGAGAGTGGGGGGGGGGGCGTTGAGTTTTTTTTCCAGCTATCATTATTCAGTTGTATATTGAATTTGCCCTCCTCCTCCTCCTTCAGAAGTGTGTTTTTGCTCTTATAATTAATATGAAAATAAAACTTAAGTCGTAATCGTCAATTTGACGGCAATGCAAAGTGTAGGATAAGTTATTGTTTATAGGACACTGGTAAAACAATCTGTATTAGAAATTAAATACGCACGTACAAAGCCGGTCGAACAGACTGACAGACTAAAAATATCACAACAGGCTCTGTAATTACTGCCGGACGATTACCCTGGAAAGCACATCACTCCTCCATCTTCCACCTTTGGTTAGATGGTTAGGGTAGCTTGTCACAAACAGCCTCGTAAGGACCATCAGGTCTGCTGTTGTTTGTTCTCTCTGTGTGTTTTTTGTGTTCCTCCTACCTGTTTTCTCCATTCTATACTCGCTCAGACGCTCCTCCTGGTCATTTGAAACACATGGAAACGACAACGTTTTCATTCCTTCTCTACGTATTGTTAACAACTCTTCTCATTCTCCTACTCCTCTTCCGCTTGTCCTCCTCCCCCTCCACTCTTCCCAAACAGAAAGATGGAAGAGGAGGAGGAGGAGGAGGAGGAAAGAGAAAAAGCAAAAGAAGAAGGAGAAAAAGAAACAGAAACAAACAGAAAAAACAAAGGAAAAACTAGAAAGAAGAAACGACAGAGAAACAAACAACAAAAAACAAGAAAAATGAAAAAAGGAAAACAATAGAAAAATGGAGAGAAATAATAAAAAAAAGAACAACTGGAAGAGGTAAATCAGAAGAAAGAGGTGGACGAACGGAATAGACAAGCGGAAGAGAACGAGGAAGGTAGCGTAGGAGGAGGAGGAAGGAGCCCTAGACAGCGACCTTCCTGCCTTGCCTTCGAGGTGTGAGTGGCAGGCGAATAATGGGACCATGCCGGGAGTGTCGCTAACTAATGCCCCGCCGCGTGACTCCCAGTGCCCGCCAGCGACAAGTCAGCGGCAATGTCAGAGCCCCACCTGTCTGTCATATTACCTGCGGCGCCTATGTCCTTGGTTGGCTTTCTGCTCCTCTCACCTGGGTCTTTCATTTATTTTTATTTCGTCATTTACGTCACCGCTCACTTTCTTTGCTAGTGCTCATTTATTTTCAGGCTGTATTTCCCTTTAGCTATATTTTCTTTCTTATTCGCCACCTGTTCACATCACCTCTTAGTTTTCTCTTCAATTCACCTGTATCTATTTTCTCTTCATCTACGTCACACTTCACCTTGTCATCTCTGCTCATGTCCTTTGTTAATTTCCTGCTTCATTCACCTGCCTATCTTTTTTATTTATTTGTCACCTGTCGCCTTACCTGTTCCAATAATGTTCTTTTTTTATTTACGTCACTGGATACCTTGTCGTCTTTGCTCATGATTTTTGCTATTTTCCTACTTCACTGACCCTCTTCTACCTTCTCTTCGCTTATATCACCTGTCATCTTGCTTAATTAATTTCATGTATGCTCCTTCTTAGTTTCCTATTTCACTTACCTGTCTCTATCTTCTTTTCTTTTTTGGTTTTCATTACTTGTCACCTCATTTTCATATATCCTGTTTTCTGTTACTGTTATCTTTTACCTACCTGTCACCCTGCCTTCGTAACTCATGTTTTTTTGTTGCTTTGATGTTTCACTCACATGTCAATTTCTCTCTTTGCCTCATGTGTACTTTTGATGTCATAATTCCCTCACCTCATATGTTCTATTTTTCATTTCCTGTCTCTCACTCACACCTGTAATTTGTCTAGTTTATAAAATACCATGCCTGTCACACAACGTTCATTACTCGTCTGCTCATTTCCTCTCACACTTACCCGTTTATTTATTTATCGGCATAATTTACATGTTGAATACCCTCATCACTCACATCCTGTCTATCTTTTCCTGTTATTAATTGACCTACTTTCTCACTTCTTTATCACTGGTTTTCTTTATTAATTTTGTCTCTCACCTCGTTTATTCCATGTCATCCTTTACCGTTTTCATTTCTCTTCATTTAGTTTAGTTCCACATTTCCGTTCGTTGTCGCTTTTTTCTCAACTTTGTCAGATATATGGATAAGGCTGTCTTTTTATAGCTACAACTGTCCTTGTTTTACTGTGAAATAGGAAACTAAGAAAGAGAATACATGAAATTAATTTAGCAAGATGACGTGATATAAATGAAGAGAAGGTAAGAAAGGGAAAGTGAAATAGGAAAATAACAAAAATCATGAGCAAAGACGGCAAGGTATCCAGTGACGTAAATGAAAAAAAGTTGAATGAAACAGGAAACTAACAGAATTATTAGATCTGTCTTTACGTGACAAGCTTCACGATTCCTTCTTTGCATGCTCATTTTTCGTGATCTACGCCTATGATTTTTGTTTTATTTAATATGATTCACCTACCTTGTTATGTTCATTCTGTGCCTTTTGGAGGGGGGTAGATTGAATTTATCCCCACTATGTAACAAATGATGCGCTTTTTCGACTCGTTCTATATCAGTCCCTCCATGCCTTTTTTTCCCTTCTCTTACACAGCCTTATCCAAAACGCCACTATCACCATGCTCATGCGGACCACTTTTATATAATGTGCCAGTTATTTTCCGTGTCTCCTTTACCTTCACACTTATCTGCCAAGTACTAGTGTTTGTGTGTGTGTGTGTGTGTGTGTGTGTGTGTGTGTGTGTGTGTGTGTGTGTGCACGTTTATTTACTTTCCATTCCTGCTGACCTTTTCCACACTCTCCTGCTCGAGGGTCTTTTCCCAGCTCCATACTTAGCTCCTGTTTCTACATTAAGAATTATATATATGCCAGCATTCTATATCTTGCCTGAAAGCTATTTTCTATATAATTTACTACCGATGATAAGGAAAACAATTTCATTCTTGTTTCCGCGCACTCTCGTGTCTCGCAAGGTTTAGCAGACACTTGGATAAAATGCATTCGCGTCTTTTAAATTGCATGTGCCGGCGGGATGAGCTGTCGCCGGAAAGTAAACGCCATGAAAATTGTGGAGCCAAGCAAGGAAAACAAAATTTTATTGATGACAAACAAAGAAGATACGCAGATCCTGAGGCACGCAAAGAAGATACTTACTTCTCTTTCAAGGCAAACAGAAATAAAAGGATAATATTTTTTTGTATCAAAGTTGATATACATTTTCCATGGAAGAGATCATTTTTAAAGGGCAGCAAGACAGTATGCCCCAGTCCAACCACTTAGCTTCATCTCTTGTCAAAACGAGAGCCTCCACGCGTCAGTGCAAGATTTAAAGAGCTATAACTTAAGTATTGATATTATTGCTTGTTCAAAGAATGTGTGAGACAAGAGAAGGAAGTGTTTGGAGAAGTCGGAGGGGAAGGAAGGATACAAAAGAAGGAGGAGGAGGTGGAGGAGGAGGAGGAGGAGGAGGAGGAGGAGGAGGAGGAGTTAGAGTTAGAGGAGTTAGAGGAGGCGCTCGTATTATTGCCCTTGATATACGAGGAAACCTGAAAGAAGTGACAGAATGAGAGAGAGAGAGAGAGAGAGAGAGAGAGAGACAGACAGACAGACAGACAGACAGACGTGGCTCGGAAATTGAGACGGGAAGACATCAGGATTTATATAAATGAATAACAACAATCTGACATCTTAAACAGGTATTGACACTGAGATAAAAATATTGAAAAGAAGGATTAAAAGATCTGAAACGTTTAGAAAGTGGTGAATATAAAAAAAAGACGTGGATTGTAAATGAAAGATGAGATGAAAAGAAGAAAATGGAAGTCAAGAATCACAGGGAGCCAAAGAATGTTAGGCGGATATGTCACACACACGCACACACACACACACACACACACACACACACACACACACACACACACAAGTAAATAACTTCGTCCTCCAGCTTGCCCAAGTGTGCTCCAGTTAGAAAGTAATAACGTTTTGCTGAAGTGGAGACATTTTTTTTAAGTGCAAGTGGAGTGCTCGCCCCGACACTGCTGTTCTTCACTGAATTATGATTTTTGTTTATATTTTTGCGTGACACTGCCTCGAGGAAATCCACTTTTATTATTAGATGTCGCGTAATAATAAAAGTGTTGGTAGTTGTCCTCTGTATCCGCAATAGTAACGTCAATCTAGTAATTATTAGTAATAGTGACAACATTGATAATAAAGATAATGATAATAGTAACAATAATAATAATAATAAAAATAATAATAATAATAATAATAATAATAATAATAATAATAATATTGATTCTAATTATATATTTTTTCTCTTTTCTTCAGATCTAGAAACGCCCGAGGAAAGAGTAAGTACGATATTCATATGAGTCTGCATGCCTGGCCTATATATACTGCCTGTTTATGATAATTACTGCACACACACACACACACACACACACACACACACACACACACACACACACACATCTAGAGAGAGAGAGAGAGGAGAGGGAGGGGGGGTAGGCACGCACGCACTTTTTTGGGTGTTGGCGGCGGTGTTGAATGTTAATAGGGCCACACACGGGTACTGGAGGCGGGGGTCAACTTTCGGTTCTCTCAAAGGCTCCTCGTTGCCATTCCGTCCTCCCCTCCTGGCCGACGAAAAACGAAGGAAAAGAACACATAGACTCCTTTCAATGATTTTTGCACCCTTACCTATTCCTCTTTACCTCTTTATTACATTTCTTAGATTCCACTCTCTAAATTCCTGAGGATGATATTTTACTCTACTTGCAATTTTTTTTTTTTTTTTTTTTTTTTTTTTTTTTTTTTTTTACAGTAGAGGAAGCAGTTCAAGGGCAAGGCAAGGAGTGTGAAGTTTCCAGTTAAGATTATGAGTTAAGGATAGACCGAGGATGTTTAGTGTTGAAGAAGGTGACAGTTGAGTGTTGTCAGAGAATAGGGGATAGGTGTTTGGAAGATTGTGTCGAGTTGATAGGTGGAGAAATTGGGGTTTTGAGGCATTGAAGGACACGAGGTTCCTTTTACTCCAATCGGAAATGGTAGCAAGGTCTGAGGTTAAGCGTTCTGCAGCCTCCAGTCTGATATGTTCTCTTTTCTCTTCTGTTTTATCTACTTTGTAACCTTTTCTCTCTTTCCCTAAACACTCATTCCTTTATTTTTTTTTTACTTATAGCTTGTTTTTTTACCTTATGTTCTCTTGTTTTTTTATTCTTTTTTTTCATATGATCTTTTCTTGAAGTTTCCTCGAACACACATTCCTTATTCGTTTTACTGTTTTTTTTTTTTACTTTTTTACTTTATATTCTCTTTTCTCTTCATTTTTATCTTTCTTATGACCTTTTTTTTTTCTCAGACTCACTTTCCGGATTTGTCATAACTTTTTTTGATCTTATGTTCTCTTCTCTCTTCATTTGTACCTTTATGACCTTTGCTAAGGTATTCTTTCTTCTTTTCATTACACGTCTCTTCCCTTCCTGTCTTGTGTTTGCATCCTTTTTTTTTCCTTCTATTTCCTTCCCGTCCTTTTTTAACACGTTTATTCTTTCTTTTCCCTAAACAAACATTCCTTTTATTCCGTTCACGTCTCTTCCTTCCTATCCTCTTTGCATCTCTTTTTTATTTCTTTCTGTTCCCTTCCTATCCTTTTATTTGCATCTGTTTTATTCTTTCTTTTCTTTCCTATCATGCTTGTAACTCTCCCTAAACAAACATTCCTTTTCCTCCTCTCACGTATCTTCCCTCCCTGTCTTCTGTTCGCATTTCCTCCATTTCCATATTTGTGTGTGACGTGAAAAAAAGAAAAGTGAATCTCCCGCCCACAGCTGTTTCAATCTCCAGGCATCGTAGCTTACCTGGAATCTTGCAATTCCGCGCCTGTTACCTGCCCGTCACCTGATAGCCGTTGTATTGCCGCTGAAATTTCACTCACAATTTCATTCTCTTCATACCCACAAGCGCCATGGTACACCAGATCTCGCTTCTCCCCTTACCGTCCCTCCTCCTCTTTCTCTATTTGCTGGTTCTCGGATCTGTTTAGTTTTCCTTCCCCAAGTCGTCTCCTCTCGTTTTTTGTCACCTGGTGTAGGATTCGCTGGAGATGTTTCACTCCTTTATTTTTTCGTTTGATAGAAGGGGGATGCTATTTATATTGTCCAGCTCCCCTTCTTCTTGTTACCTTGTCACCTGATATTATAGTTTATTTTGGAAGGTGTTAAAATCATGTGTGTTATTTGGTCCATCTCCTTTTGCTTTCTTGGTATCGATATATTTTCTCCTTCCCATATGTTTTCTTCTTCTTCTTGTTACCTTGTCACCTGATATTATAGTTTATTTTGGAAGGTGTCAAAATCATGTGTCTTATTTGGTCCATCTCCTTTTGCTTTCCTGGTATCGATGAATTTTCTCCCTTCTACTGTTTTCGTTGTTACCTGTATGTTACCTGATATTAAGGGTTATTTTTGGAAGGTGTTTAATTCCATCTTCTCTTGCTTTCCTGGTATCAATGAATTTTCTCCATCTATTCCTTTTTTGTTCTGTTGCCCTTATTCCATCTGATATTGAAGTTATTTTTGGTTGGTATCTCATTCATTTTTCTACTCTATTGTTTTTTTCTTTTTCTTTCTCTTCTGTTGCATTTTTCTTTTTCCTTGTTTTCTATTGTATTTTCTTTTCCTTTGTCTTCTATTCATTCTTTTTTCTTTGTCTTCTATTTTTTTTTCTTTGTCTTCTATTGCGTTTTTCTTTTTCATTTTCGTCTATTACATTTTTCCTTTTCTTTGTAATGCGCCTTCTCTTTTCTAATAATGATCCTCCTCTATTTTTCACTCCCCCTTTCCTCTTTATATTTTCCTGTACCCAAATTCTGCATCATTTTCAGTTATTTTTTGGGTAAGCGTTTTAACTTTTTTTTTCATTGTATAGTTCAGTACGTGTTCGTGTTTACCCTTTATAATGATGCTTTCCTCTTTATTTTTTCCTTTCACTCTTTCCATATACATAAATATTGCTTAATTGTTTTAGTATACATTTTTTATTCTTTTTTCTACCATAGAGTTTAGCTTTGTGTTAATTTTATTCACCATACCTGCCTGTTCTCCTCCTCTCCTTTTAATTACTGGTTGTTCTCGCTTTATTTTATCTTATTCTCCGCCTTTTATCCATTTTTATCCATTATTCATCCGTTTTTATCCTTTTTAATTTTTTTTTCTCTAGAGAGCTGTGTTCGTTTTATCTCCTTTCTTTCCTCTCCTCTTCCGCCTTTGATTATCGGTTCTCCTCTCTTTATTTTATCCTATTCTCCGCCTTTTTATCCATTTTTATCCAATTTTTGTCATTTTCTTCAATAGAGTTTAGGTTAGGTTCGCTCTATTCACTCTTCCTTCCTCTCCTCCTGGTTCTCCTCACATTATTTTCTTATTCTCCGCCTTTATATTCTTTTTTTTCATTTTTTATCCATTTTTATCCATTTTTTTGTCATTTTCTTTTATAGAGTTTTGGTTTAGGTTCGCTTTATTAACCTTTCCTTCCTCTCCTCCTGTTTCTCCTCACTTTATTTCTTACTGTCCGTCTTTTTATCCATTTTTTTCCTTTTTCACCTATAAAGTTTAGATTGTGTTCGTTTTATTCACCTCTCCTTCCTCTCTTCTCCTCTTCCGCCTTTAATTATCGGTTCTCCTCACTTTATCCCATTCTCCGCGCCCTACCCGCATCACCGTCGCTCGCCTTTCCTCCTCCGCTTCCCCTCTTCAATTAGTCCTCTCTCTTGCCCTGTGCCTAAATTCTTCACGTTTTCGACCGACCCTATAATTTTGCACGGTCTTGATCACCTGTCCGTTCACCTGTCCCTCACCTGTCCGTAACGGGTTTGGCATTCACCGCTTCATAATTGATAGGTTGTGTCGTGTTTTCCTGTGTTTTGTTTTGCTTGATGTTTTCTTCTTTCACTGACTCATTTATTCTCGTATTTATGTATTCGTTTAATTGTCCTTCATCTTCCACCTTTGATTAGACAGTTAGTGTAGCTTGTCACAAACAGCCTCGTAAGGACCAGCAGGTCTGCTATTGTTTGTTCTTCCTTTGTGTTCCTCCTCCTCCTCCTCCTCCTCCTCCTCCTCCTCCTCGCAGTCAAGTCTTTCCTTTCATGTTGCTTTGATCCGTGACTTCCTTTTCGCTTCGTCTTTTGCTTCCGCCATGTTTTTTAACTTCACATTTTTCGTTCTTATATTTTTATTCATGTTTTCTCCTTTTCTTTCCTTCAGTGTTTATTTTATTCATGGGTTTCCTTGACATTTTCCACGTTTTCAGTGTTTTCTCGTTTTCTCTTTGTTAGTTTTTCATTTTCCATTTTGGATAGTTTTTGTAGATTTTTGTGTCTGCTTTTCTCTTTTCAATTCCTTTCCTTCCTATTCTTTACTTGCCTTTCCAATAGTTTCCTTCCATTACTTTCTATCGTCTTCATTCATATTTTTATTTATTTTTATTTATTTACAGTATAACTATTATGCACAAGTGTTTCTTTTCCGTTTTTCTTTGTGCCTATAATCTTGTAGTTAACATTTTATCTGTTCATCCAATACTATCCTATGCTTTTAATGTCACTTCCCAAATCGTACATTGCCGCATCATTTTTTTTAGAGCTGTCCTCCCTTGTCACGTTGAGATCAAGTGAAGCAAGTTTTCGAAGGAGGACGAAACTTACTCTCATATATCGTATACATTTTCCTGGCATTCGTGTTGTAAGCAAAGTAACACTAACGGTGCACTGTTAAGCTTTAATTGCCTCACAAACACTCATTACCTGCTTTTTAACATGTGTTTGCCTGTAATTAGCTGCACACTATGCATTGGTATGTTTTGCTAATTTAAGTGAAGTTGTGTGTGTGTGCTTGTGTGTGTGTGTGTGTGTGTGTTTATGTAACTGTATGTGTGTGTCATGTGTTTGTGTGAGAGAGAGAGTGTATGTTTGCGTGTGTGTGTGTATGTGTCTGTTGATTTGTTTGTATGTATTTCTGCATATTTCTTTGCATGTCTGTGGCTATGTGTGTGCGTATTTGAGTATGTGTATGTATGGGTAGGTGGAAGGGGTGGGACTTGAACATATATATTCTTTACGAGAAAAGGCAGACCAAGGGTAAAACAAAAAAGAAAATTAGTGCACGCAAGGTTTAGATTCATCACCAGGTACTCGCAGGTAAAAGAGACGGAGAGGCCCCCCGCGTGCAGGCTCCACTCATGCCCCGCGCTGGTCCTGCTTAGTGCCTCGGCCAGGGCGGGGTGTACGAGGCAATCATGTCCCGCCTCCTTTAGAACTCCTCTCCCCCGTTAACTCTCGTCTCTATATTATCCTTCCTTTACCTTCATCAACTTCTTAATGATCCTTTGTCGCTTCCCCCGTTAACTCTCCTCTTCTCTATATTGCCCTTCCTTTACCTTCATCAACTTTTTTAATGATCCTTTGTCGCTTTTTTTCTCCTTTTCCTCACTTTTGCCTTTCTTTATTTTCTTTCATTTCCTCATTTTATTTATTTTTTTCTTCATACCCACCATCATCTACTTTTTCATATTCCTCTCATTATAATTTCCTCCTATTTTTCCCTTATAAGTTCGTATCTTTCCCCCTTCTTCTCTATCTCCATTGTCTTTCTGTCTTTACTTTCTCCCCTCTTACCTTTTTCTTCATCTTCTATTGTACTACCTTCATATTTTCTGCTCTTCCTTTTATCCATTTCTCCCTTGTCATCTTCGTCCCTTATCCGCTCTTTTTTGTACCTCCTTTCGCTTCTTCCCTTTCCTTCCTCCATCCTCTTATCTTCTCTGCACCTTCTGTTCCTCCCTTCCGGCGCATTTTACACGATTTGGTTCTACCTGTGAATCACGGATAGACTTTGCCCAATTTCCTCTCCCCACTCCCCACCTCTGCGAAACTTAACATTTTCAGTTCACTTCTCTTCCTTCCTCCATCCCTTCTACAGCCCCTTCCCCTTCTATCAAAGCTTCTCTCCCTTTCCTCTCTCATTCTCCCTTCTATAACTTCTTTCCCTCCCTATTCCCAACTCATCGTTCCCTCCCTTGATGTTCTAATTTCCCCCTCCTACTGTTCCCCTCTTCCTTTCTCCATCCCTTCTACAGCCTCTTCCCCTCCTATCAAAGCTTCTCTCTCCTTTCCTCTCTCATTCTCCCTTCTATAACACTTCTTTCCCTCCCTATTCCCTCCCTTGATGTTCTAATTTCCCCCTCTAACTGTTCCCCTCTTTCTTCCTCCATTCCATATACAGCCACTTCCAATTCCCTCAAAACTTTCCTCTCCTTCCCTCTCTCGTCCACTCTCCTATAACAATTCCGTCCCATCCTATACTCCCCACACATCCTTCCCTCCCTTATCTGCCCTATTGTCTCCTCCCCTGACACCTCGCTTCCCTTCTCCCCACTAGCCTATTCACGCCCTCATTCCCCAGGGCCTCTTCAACGTCTTCTCAAGGGGAACCGTGGAACAGTATGCTAATTTATGCCCACGTGGCCCCACCTTAATCCAATCTTCGGCTGTTTGCTTCTTGCCCTCGCCTTCACCTGCTCCAAACACACACACACACACACACACACACACACACACACACACACACACACACACACACACACACACACACACACACACACACACACACACACACACACACACACACACACACACACACACACACACACACACACCTGCTTGCTTCCTGCTTTCATCCACTTATTGCCTCCTCCTTATTGCATTCATCCACTCCACACCCTCTTTTTTCTTTTGTATTTCTTTTCTCGCTCTCCGCCGTGTGTGTGTGTGTGTGTGTGTGTGTGTGTGTGTGTGTGTGTTGAGTAAACCTTGTTATAAGCGTTCTAGTGTTTGCGAGTGTTGTTGTGTTCTTTTGTTCTGTGTTTGTGTTTTATATTTGCTGAGGGTTCCTTTTTTGGGGGGTTCTTTTTTTACGTAGTGGTAGTGTTTTAAGCTGTTTGTTTGTTCGTTTGTCTGTTTTTCTTTTTTGTGTAGCTTTGCTCTTAATTGTTATGGCTTTTGTTTTGTTGTTACTTGTAGGCATTTTGTGTTATTGTTTGTTGATGTTTCTTTAGTTTTTTTATGCTCTTAATTGATGGATTTCTTCTTTATCTTCTCCTTGTTCTTCTTGTTTTTCTTCTTGTTCTTCTTGTTCTTGTTCTTGTTCTTCTTGTTCTTCTTGTTCTTGTTCTTCTTCTTCTTGTTTTTCTTCTTCTTCTTCTTCTTCTTCTTCTTCTTCTTCTTCTTCTTCTTCACATTAGAGTACCTTTTTCATTGTTTTCATTATCATTATTATTACCATTGATATTGTTGTTGCTGTTGTCCATGTCGGAGTCGCATTCATTACGTGTCTTGGGGTAATTTGCAGGAAGCGTCGTCTTGTTGATTAGAATTCCCTGCCTCCTTCCTCTAACCCCTCCATACATACATTACCAGCTATTTCCCTAACCGTGGTGTGTTCTCAAGGTGCAGCCAGCCAGGGGTCCATCTTGAGAACAGAGGGACCAGGGATGAAGTACCACAAAGGAATTTAGAGTATATAACACTGCAGTCCCTGAGCATGAGGTTACCCGTTACGAGACAATGAAAGGAAGGCTGTACAGGATAGTAATATGACTCCTGTTTTTAACGCCTCGAGTTACATTACTTCGCTTATTAGACGCGTTGTTGGTTACGTCTGAAATAGTGATGGTAATAGTAATGATGCCGGTGTTTGTGTTGATAGTGGTGGTGGATATGGTAGTAGTAGTAGTAGTAGTAGTAGTAGTAATAGTAAAAGTAGTTGCAGTAGTAGTAATAGTAGTGGTGGTGGTAGTAGTAGCAGCAGCAGTAGTCTACTCATCACTTTAGTCACTTTCGTATCTCCCTTTACTTCACTTAAATCTTCAACATTCCACTTCCCATCTTCTTTTCACATTCCATCCCCATTTTTCTCTTTCCATTCCTTTTCCCTAACTTACGTCTGTTCTTACCTCTTCTCTTCCTACACTTACGTATTCCTATTCCTCTTAAAAGTTTTCAATCCTAAACGCTCCCATTCATCACCCTTCTCAACCCTTTCTCTCTTTTGTTACTCCTTTGTTTACCCTTTACCCCCCCCACCCACCCCCCACCCCGAGCTCTCCCCCCTCCTTCAGTCCTACCTTCCCCGTCACCCTCACTATAACAGAATAAAGCGAAGGATGTGTGACCGTCAAAAACTCCATTTACACACACACACACACACACACACACACACACACACACACACACACACACACACACACACACACACACACAGGTTATGAATGGGGTCGAATATTTTTGGACGCCTGAACGTTATATACATATTCATACGTTCAGAGAGAGAGAGAGAGAGAGAGAGAGAGAGAGAGAGAGAGAGAGAGAGAGAGATAATGTTTTGATAAGGTAGACTAACGTTGTGTGCCTTCCTCGTGTCAACATAACTCCTTTACGCCCCAGTGATAGAGAGAGAGAGAGAGAGAGAGAGAGAGAGAGAGAGAGAGAGAGAGAGAGAGAGAGAGAGAGAGAGAGATATAGTGCAGTTCAGAATTGAAATTTGCTACCTATCTCTCTCTCTCTCTCTCTCTCTCTCTCTCTCTCTCTCTCCTTAAGTCAGCAAAGGTGGCTGACGGGGCGCAAGTTCCTTTGGGGGGGTTGCTATGTTCAATAATTGCACGACGAACGTTACTACAAACACCTGGTACTCTTTATGCGTCTGATTCAGGTCATTCAGTGCCTCAGCCCTGCATCACACACAAGCTAACCCTCTGTTCTCAGCCTCAGCACAGATAAAGTGGGTGTGTTAGAGAGAGAGAGAGAGAGAGAGAGAGAGAGAGAGAGAGAGAGAGAGAGAGAGAGAGAGAGATTAAGTCCTTCCTCTTTATTCACATTCGAGTAATATTGACCCGTAAAACTGTATTAAGTGCCCCAAGGAAGCTATATATCCGTCAGTAAGCATTGTGTTACTTAGTCATCCATATTTCAACGTTTGTCACCTCCTCTGCCGTCACCTCCATTTCTCCCTCAGTGTATATTAACTGATACTAACAAGGAGCTTATTTTGCCTGTGTTTCTTATACGCCCCACTGAAACATGCTTTTGTATACCTAATATTCTTCAACTTCGCCTGTATGTCTTGTTTCTTTTTCCTTCCCCTCCGCCTCCGCCGCCTTCTTCTCCTCTTCCTTATCTCTTTTCCCTCCCATATATAAGCCATTTCCGCGTACCTCGTCCCATCTTGCATACACTTTTTTTTATTTGCATATTCCACGTTTTCCCTTCTTTCCTTTCATTCTCTCCACGTATTTCTCCTTCCTAAAATTCCCCTCCTTCCCTTACCTCCCTCCTTTATTTTTTTTACTCCTGCGCTGTCTCTCTTTCTCTCCAGCCCATTTATCTCCATTACCTTCATTTTTACCTCTCTATTTTTACCGTCTCTTCTCCTCTGGCGCTTTGCTTCTCCTCCTGTTTCTTCCTCAGGGGAGAGAAGGAAGACAAAATGGCCTGGAAGATTCGCATTTGTATCTATTCTCCTTTCCAAAAAAAAAAATCGCATAAAATGAAAACCGGAGGAAAACTTTCAACACACAACATTTGCATTATATTGTATTTTCTGGACCCTTTAAGTCTTGCCCGTAATAATGATACGTTAAAAGGAGTGCAGGATTAGCGTAAAGAAGAAAAAGTTATGTCTGAATATACGTAGGTAATGTGTGTTGGAAATTAAACCCAGGAAAAGCAGGAGTAAAAGTTTAATGATTATGTGTGTTTCTGATTAGTCTAAACTGTTTTTTTCTTTCTTTCTTTTTTGTATATACGTTTGCATGTATCGAAATCCTGGCATTGACTAATTCACTCACACATCAATCATCTAATTTTCCCTCCGACTCATTCACTTATATTTATTTCTAGCGTAGTTTATCACTCACTTATTTCCATTCACTTGTTTCCATTAGTGCAGTCATCCATCATCTCATTTTCCATCCGACTCACATATTTCCATCTCCTCTTAAAAAAAAATCAACTTAAAAAGGATACGAACTAGGAGCTTATTCTTCATATCCTGACTGATCCATGTTTCTTATACGCCCCACTGAAGCTGTTTATTTATACGTATTTCACTCTTAACTTAACCTATATTTCCTTTTCTTGTTTCTTTCATTCTTTTTTTCCACCTCCTCCGCCTTCACCTATCCCTCCTCCTCCCTTATTTTTATCCTCCAGCTCCTCCTCTTCCTCTTCCTTCTCCGCCTTCTCCTCCTCCTCCTCCATATCCCTCTCTTTTCCCTCCCATTTATTAGTCGTGTCTGCATACCTCGCCCCATCTTTCTTCTTTTGCAACGTTCTTTGTGTTTCTTCTCCTTCGCGCTCTCCTTTACACCTTCCTTAACTTCCCTCAATATTCTTTTTTACTTCTTTCTTCGTTCTTTCTTCTTTTTTTATGATTTTCTTCCCCATTTCATCCTTTATGGCCTGTTCCTCGTAATTCCTTTTTCGTACCTCATTCTTCTTCCTCGTCGTCTTCCTCCTCCTTCTCCTCCCATATGTGCTCCTCCTCCTCCTTCGTCTCCTTCTCCTCCTCTTCTTCCTTCTATTCCTCTTCCTTTTCTTCCTTCTCCTTGTCTCAGTCCTCTTCGTATTCCTGCTGATCCTCCTCCTTCATCTCCTGCTTTCCCACTTTTTTCTCCTCTTCCTCCTCCTCCTCCTCCTCTTCTTCCTCCTATTCCTTCTCCCTTTCTTCCTTTTCCTTCTTGTCTCAGTCCTCCTCCTTTTCCTGCTAATCCTTCTCATCCTTCTCCTGTTCTTCCACTTCCTCCTCCTCCTTCTCCTCCTCCTCCTCCTCCTCCTCCTCCTCCTCCTCCTCCTCCTCAACAAAATATTTCCACCATCAACATGCCCGAAGTAATGACAGTCTTAAGGTTGTGGTCAGCAGAGAGAGAGAGAGAGAGAGAGAGAGAGAGAGAGAGAGAGAGATTTACTGTAAGGGAGATTGGAGAGCAAGCAAGTTTGGCAAAGAGCTGAAGAAAGGAGAGAGAGAGAGAGAGAGAGAGAGAGAGAGAGAGAGAGAGAGAGAGAGAGAGAGAGAGAGAGAGAGAGAGAGAGTCGGATGCTAACGTGAAATTTATTTACCCATATATTTTATTTTCTCTAAGATTTAAGGATCGCCGTAGATATTTCCCTTTCCCTTTTCCTCCTCATTGACTGGGCAATTGAGTGGAAGAAACGACACGGCAGTAGTAAAGTACATAGATTTAGCACATAGGACCCTTATCGTAGTAGTAGTAGTAGTAGTAGTAGTAGTAGTAGTAGTAGTAATAGAAGCAGTAGTAGTAGTAGTAATAGAAGCAGTAGTAGTAGTAGTAGCAGTAGTAGTAGTAGTAGTAGTAGTAGTAGTAGTAGTTGTATTGTTATAGTAATAGTAGTAGTAATAGTAGTAGTAGTAGTAGTAGTAGTAAAAATGTCTGACCTATTGAATGTTATTTGTTGTGCCTTATTTTCGCTTATACACTTCAGTCAATTAACGTCTAGATGTGTCTAGGTGTTGTTTGAGGTCCAGCAACACCCAGAAAACATTGTCCCCCTTAGGTAACACCCTGGAGCTTTGTGTGACAGTTAACCGGGGAGCATTTAGTTAGATTACCTACAAATATACTTCACTTCTCGGTACCTGAGGCTTATGTTGAGGCTATAGTTGAAGGCTTAGTTAAAAATGAAAAAATAAAAAATCGGGTCTTCGTATTTCAGCTCTAAAAAAAAATAGGTTTGATTATTTTATTGGCTATGTGTTCGATTTAAGATATGTAGGTTGAGAGGAAAATTGCCACGCCTTAGCTCATGTGTCTTGATTATGAGTTTTCTCTTTTTTTTTATTAATTTAAGCGTCATTTTCTCGAGTACACGCGATCATTGACCCCCGGAAGGCATGAAACGTGAGGCGGAAGAGTCTGAAGCCTTAATTATTAGGGAGGATGTTATGAATATGCAAAATACCGCAGCTGGAGGAGAACGTCTTGAAGAAGGGATGGTTGTGGTGGTGGTGAGGGGTGGGGGGGCGGTGGGGATGGGGGGGGGCGAAGCAGATATTAGTATTCCTGCCCTGCTACTTTGCTTCTACTGGTGGAGACTGAATCGGGGTGATGCTTGTTATAGTCCACCTCTTTATTTGCCATTCTTTTTTTGGGGGGGGTCTATTTAATTACTCGGGAGCACAGTACGCTTCAAAACATATAAAGCCTATGTCTGTAGCTATCACCGTTTGGACGTCTATAAGGGACATACAGACGAACGTCAGTCGCCCTTTATATAGTAGATTTACGTTATTATTTTGTATCTTAAAATCTTCCTCCTCCTCCTCCTCCTCCTCTTCTTTCTCCTCTCCTCCTTCCACATACCTCCTCCTCCTCCTCCTCCTCCTCCTCCTCCTCTTCCTCTTTCTCCTCTCCTCCTCCCACATACCTCCTCCTCCTCCTCCTCCACCTCCTCCTCCTCCTCTTTTACTCCTCCTCCTCCTTCTCCTGCTCCTCTCTTAACCTTCTTTTCACCTCTACCTTTCCCAGACTGATGTTGCTTTATCCTGAGCTAGGTACAGTATATTTAGTCTGCTAATGAAGGGTTCCCTCAAGTGTGTGCTTTGAGAGCAGGCCGTTACTTACCTCCTTCCTCCTTCTTTCTCTGTTTTCTTCTCAGGTCACCCTTCTGTTTTGCTTCAGCCCGGTAAGGTGTTATTCCTAGATCCTTTTATCGTATCATGTGTGTGTGTGTGTGTGTGTGTGTGTGTGTGTGTGTGTGTGTGTGTGTGTTTATTCTGCGTATGTTATTTTAAAAGATTTATGTTCCTTTGTTTCCTTCTCATCTCACTCTTTGTTTTTTTCTTCATCCCGGAAAAAAGTGTAATTCTCAAACTCGGCATTTTATTATTTGTTTAGTTTTTCCGGATTTTTTTTGTAAAAGTTGTCTTTCTTTACTGTTTTTTTTGTTTATACATGTTATTTTCTTTGTTATTTATTCTTCTATCTATCTTTTCTGACTATTATTTGTCCGTCTTTTCATAAGTATATATTTTTTTTTACTTCAACATTTACGTTTTTTTCATGTCTTTTCTTTCTCCTTCATTTACTCACGTGTTCTCACCTTGACATTCTTCTTTGTGTCCAGACGAGCAAGCTGCAGAGCCTCACATGCTATATATCTTTACTTCATTCCACATATTTTTATCATGTATTTTATCTTTTCGTTTATTCATTAATGTTTTCACACTTATTTGTCTACTCACGAGTAATTCTTTTTTGCATATATATAGTGTTTTCCTTTGATTACTTACACACCTGTCCTTAACAACCTGATTTCATGTTAGCCCCTTGACTGCTGATTTCCTACAAGCAGACATCTCCAAGCTACAGGAATAGAACAAAAAGTGGCTGCTACAAATCAATGAAGAAAAACGTTAAGTTCTGCACCTTGGGAGGGGATATCCAGCACACCAATACCACATGGGAAACACTACACTATCCACCACAGAGGCAGACAAAGACATGGGACTATATGTTACCAGGCTGCCAGTAAAAGGCAAATCCATGCCACTCGCAGCGGACAGGTTAACACTCATTCCCGTGTATTTATCTGCCATCTATTTTCTTTTTGCTCTTTTCGCACGGTTTCTTCCCTCGACCTGCTTCTCTGAATCCTCGGAGGCTCACAATCCCCACCACGCACTACATTCGTATCTCAGCCACCGACACCCGCGACCCGTATTCTCAGACGCTATCGGCTCTCACAAGAAATAATTCCAAAGGCTATGATGGAGATTAGTCAGGTTCCCATAAGTGTTTTTCTCATTCATCCCTATACTGTCCAAACCCCTTATGCAAGAGTCAACCAGCATCTTCACTCTTTTATCCCTCACACTGGTAAACTCTGGAACAATCTTCCTTCATCTGTCTTTCCTCCTGCCTACGACTTGAACTCTTTCAAAAGGAGGGTATCAGGACACCTCTCCTCCCGAAATTGACCTCTGTTGCGGCCACCTCTTTTGATTTTTTTTTTAGGAGCAGCGAGTAGCGGGCTTTTTTTTTATTATTGTTTCCTTATTTGTGTGCCCTTGAGCCGCCTCCCCTGCTGTAAAAAAATGCGTATGCTGCGAAATTTTTGAGAATCCGAGACCCAGGTACGGGAGGGGCGCCAACACTCCTCGGTCCGCGGCGTCTCGTTCCTCGTCACACAATCAATCCACCCGAGCCCAGACTTCCTGTTTTACACCCAAAAGTTCACGTCCCTCCATCGATCATCTGGCCCCTCTCCCTCCCTCCCTCCCTCTCCTTTCTCATGTTTCCTCCATCCTTCACCCTTCCCTGCTTCCTTCTCTATTTCTTTTCTTTCTTTATGTTTGTTCCCCTTTTCTGGTTCATCTGCAGCTTCATCTGTGCCATTTAGTTTCCTCCTTTTCATGTTTCCTCCATCCTTCACCCTTCGCTTCCTTTTCTATTCATTTTCTTTCTTTTTGTTTATTCCCCTTATTTGGTTCATTTGCAGCTTTTCCATGCCATCAAGTTTCCTCTTTCATTCTTTATTTTACTCTGGCTTCCCTTACTTTTTTCTCGTAACACTTATTTCCCTACTCCACATTTATCCACATCATCCAGTTTCATTCTGTCTATTCTTTACCTCCCTTTAACCTATATTCCACCTCCTTCTTCTCAACACGCATCCTCTACTCTCCACCTTCCACATTACCCACACCATCCACTTTCCTTCTTTCCCTCCTTTCCATCCCTTTGGCCTATGTATTCCATCATTTTCTTTTTGACACTCTTTCCACTCTTCTCCGTCTTCCTCCTTTTCACCTTCGGCCATCTTGCATGTTTCCGCTTCCTCCTCTAAGCCTCACACCCCTTAGTTTCCTTCCCCCCCAAATATGTATTCCTGTAGCCTCCAATCCTTCCCTTATCTGATTATACACATTCCAGTTCCTCCTGCCTTTTTTTACCGTCTTTTCTCTTCTTTCTTGTATTTTTCCACTTCCTCCTCTTAAGCCTCACACCCCTTAGTTTCCTTCTCCCCCAACTATGTATTCCTGTAGCCTCCAATCCTTTCCTTTTCTGATTATACTCACTCCAGTTTCTTCTATCTTTTTTTATCATCTTTTCTCCTTTTGGTCCAGAAGTCTCAAGTTTCTTTCTGTCTAGCCCTCTCTTCACCCCTTCCCTCCCAACACCTCTTCCTGCAACCCTACCACCTTCCACCTTCCTTCACCTCACACTTTACACCTCCTCTTTACCCCATGGTCCCAATTTATCACGCTTGAGCCCCTCCACCATCAGTTCTGACCTCCCCGTTTTACCCTGCCTGCCTCTGCGCCCCTCGCCCGCCATAACGCCATGAATCACCCTCTCAATGAGCCCCTTGAAGCTGGACTCCCCCTTACGAACTCCTGGCTGCCTCTCTTTCACCTGTTCTTTCTCTGCATCTTGTGTTCTCTTACCTGCTTTTCCTTTCCCTTATCTTTCTCTTTTCTCTTCTTCCTCATCATTCTCTTCCTTTCTTGTCACTGCATCCTCATCTCTCCGTACCTTCTTTTCCTCTTCTTTCTCCGCCTCTCCCTCCTCCTCTTCTTCCGTCGTCACTGCCTCCACCGCCGCCTTGTCTCCCGCAACCTCTGCATTCTCTTTGATCTTTTCCTCCTCCTCCTCCTCCTCCTCCTATTGTTTGGTTAGACCTCAACTTGAATACGCAATGCAGTTCTGGTCTTCCAATTACAAGAAGGACATCAAGTTACTCAAGATGGTAGTGCCGCACCTTGAAAATTATTCACTCGCTAAGGGCACGGCTGTATAGAAAGCAACTCAAGTGACGTCATTCCGCAAAAAAAAAAAAAGACATTTATCCAATTCAAGTTTTATGTACCGGAACAAGTCCAGTAACGTTGATAACTCCATTTTTTTTAGATTTAGACTAACATGTTTGTTAGAAATTACACATTAGGTTTCTATCGAATCGCTTTACCCGCCATTGTAACAAAGTGCTTTCGGAGAGAGTCAGTGATGAAAAGATCATCTCATTCAAAAAGTTTCTTCGTTGCGACAGGAGAGAATGTGATGTTTTGCAGGCCATATGTCTCCACAGTCCTCCTCCTCCTCCTCCTCCTCCTCATCATCATCATCATCATCATCATCTTCCTTTTTCCTTCCTCTTTCACCACCTCCTCCTCCTTTTCGTTAAATACTTATTTGTCGACGTCTACATTATGTATGATGCCAAATCCTCTTCAATCTTGTCCTTTATGGTATCCTGCAGTCGTCACGCTCTTCCTCCTCCTCCTCCTTCTCTTGAGCCTAAGAAGGTCGTTAGTGTGCGGGAAGTATTAATGGCGCCGGCCGCCGCTTGTTAATGAGTGTGGAATTAAATTATCTAGTAGTGTTCTGGACGTGTTGGCGGAGTGGGGAGTGAGTGTCCGGGGGGAGGGGAGAGAGGAAGAGGAATGGGGAGAGGAGGGAGGATGGACGTGCTGGAGTGGGGAGTGAGTGTCCAGGTGTGGGGAAAGGGGAGGAAAGGAGCAAGGTGTTCCGGGGAAGTGGGGAGAGGGGAAGAGGGGAGAAATGAGGAAGAAGCGGGAAGAAAGAAGAAACATATTGGGAGTAAATGGAGGTGGGGAGAAGGGGAGTGGAGGTAAAACGGGAAAGAAGCGGGAAGAATGGAGGAAGGTAATGTGAGAAGTGGTTAGGAAAGGGAGTTAGTATAGGGAAAGATTGAGTGGCTGGAGGGGAAATTGAGGGAAAACTAGGTTGGTCAGGAAGCAGGAACTTGGGGAGAACAGCGCGTGAAAAGAAAGTGGGAAAAGAAGAAGGAAGGGAATGAAGGAAAGTAGAAATGGAAATGTAGAAAAAAAAGGAGGAATGGAAGGTGGAATGATGGAAGGAAGGTAAGAAGTAGAGAGGAAACGAAGATAAGAAAAGATAGTGGGAAGAGGGAAGGAAGAGAAGGAGGGGAAGTGGAAGAGAAAACAACTGGACAAGAGAAGAATGGGAGGCTGGAAGATGGACAGAAAGTGATGTAAAGCAAAAAAATAAGGGAAAAGAAGATAGAAAAGGGTAAAAAAGAAGTTGAAAGTAAGGTGGAAAAGAAAATAGAAAAGGGTAAAAAAGAAGTTGAAAGTAAGGGGGAAAAGAAAATAGAAAAGGGTAAAAAAGAAGTTGAAAGTAAGGGGGAAAAGAAGATAGAAAAGGGTAAAAAAGAAGTTGAAAGTAAGGGGGAAAAGAAGATAGAAAAGGGTAAAAAAAGAAGTTGAAATAGAAGAGGAAGGGAATTGTGGATAGCCGATAAGTAAAGGACTGGAAGAAAAGAAAAAAATGTGAAGAGGAAAGAGGCCAAAAAAATATGATGTAAGGCAAGAAGTAAACGGAAAAAGGAAGCTAGAAATGGATAAAAATAGAAATGGAAAGATGGAATGAAGGGAAGGATGAGAGGTAGAGAGGTGGGGAGGTAAGTGACATAGGGATACATTGAATGGATAGAGAAAGAAAGAAATGAATGATGTAAGGCAATATTAAAACAGGGAATGGAAAATAGAAATGGATAAAAATAGAAATGGAAAGAGGGAAGGACGGGAAGGATGAGAGGTAGAGAGGTGGGGAGGCAAGTGACATAGGGATAAATTGAATGGATAGAGAAAGAAAGAAATTAATGATGTAAGGCAATAATAAAACAGGGAATGGAAGATAGAAATGGATAAAAATAGAAATGGAAAGATGGAATGAAGGGAAGGATGAGAGATAGAGGGGTGGGGAGGTAAATGACATAGGGATACATTGAAAGGAGAGAGAGAAGGAAAGAAAGGAATGATAAGCAATTTAGAGGCTGGGAAGTAAGAGATAAGGGAAAGAATAGAACGAAAGAAGGAGAGGAAAGGAAAGGAAAGATGAGAAATGGGAAGTTAGGTAGGAAAGTAAGAACGACTGGCATGGGAGGCAGAAACTGTGAGAATGGAAGGGATGAACGAACAGCGCACGGAGAGAAGCAGAAGGTAGAAAAAGGGAAAAGAACGGAGAGGGGGAGAGAGAAGAAGGTTTGAAGTGGGAGGAGGAATAGGAGATTGGTTACCGTGATGAGAGAGAGAGAGAGAGAGAGAGAGAGAGAGAGAGAGAGAGAGAGATGATAAAAAGAAACATTGTGTAAAGCATGAAAATATTACCACCATAACGTGTGGAATGGAGACGTAAAGTTCCGAAAGAAAATGAGAAGAAAAGGAAGCAGGTGACGGAAGGGAGAGCGAAAGTGAGTAGGAGCGAGTCAAAAGAATATGAGAGGGAAAGGGAGGCAGGTGAAGGAAGGGAAAACAAGACTGGAGGAATGTGTCAAAAGGTAAATGAAAAGGTAAGGGAGGCGGAGGAAGAGGAGAAAGGGAAGGAGGGAAAAAAAGGAGTGTAGGGGAAGGTATGAAATCCGAAGGTAGAGAACGAGGGAGCCAAACGAAAATGAGGAGAGGGAAGCAGTTAAAGGTAGGGAAAGTGAAGGTGAAGGAGTTACTGTAAAGGAAAATAGGAAGGAAAGGCAAACAGTTGAGGGTAAGAAAAGCGAATGTGGAAGAGGAGTGAGTCAAAAGGAAAATTAGAAGGAAAGGGAAGAAGATGAGGGAATGAAAGGCGAAGGTGAAGGAGTTAGTGTTAAGGAAAATAGGAAGGAAAGGCAAACAGTTGAGGGTAAGGAAAGCGAAAGTAGAGGAGTTAGTCAAAAGAAAATGAGAAGGCAAGGGAAGAAGATGAGGGAATGCTAGGCCAAGATGAAGGAGTTAGTGTAATGGAAAATGCGAAGGAAAGGGAAACAGAGGAAGATAGGAAAAGCAAGGATGATGAAGGAGTGAGCCAAAAGGAAAAGGAAAACGGAAGGAAAGCAAGTGAGGGAAAGAAAGAAGGAGGTGGAGGAGAAGAAAGACTGTCCTGGAGGGGGCGAAGGAAGTGTCGATATCAAAAGAGAATCCCATGAAAGGAAGGAAGGAAGGAAGGAAGGAAGGAAGGAAGGCGGAAGGGAGAAGCGAAGGAGAAAATCCATGTAGAGGGGAACGCCAACATGTGAGGGGAAGGAGGAAAACATGTGTAAAGGGGAGGAGAGAGAGAGAGAGAGAGAGAGAGAGAGAGAGAGAGAGAGAGAAGAGAAGAGAAGAGAAGAGAAGAGAAGAGAAGAGAAGAGAAGAAAGAAAGAAAGAAAGAAAAAGAGAGAGAAAAAGAAAGAAAAAGAGAGAGAGAGAGAGAGAGAGAGAGAGAGAGAGAGAGAGAGAGAGAGAGAGAGAGAGAGAGAGAGAGAGAGAGAGAGAGAGAGAGAGAGAGAGAGAATGAAAATAAAAACATAGAGGAATTTTTTGGAAAGGAAACGGTATGGAGAATGTGAAAATAGGTGACGGGAAAATCGAACGAGGAAATAGTAAGTTTGAAGGTGAAAAGTAAAAGAAAAAAAGTAGAACACGAGCCGGGGAAAAAGACTGGCAGTTCAGAAGTCCGAAGCTGTTGGTTAGGGAGGGAAGGGAAGGCAGGGGAGGAGGGAGTGAAGGGCAAGAGAGTGAGGGAAGGGAAGGAGTGAAAGGAAGGATAGGAGGAAGTGAAGGGAAGGAGGGAAATAGTGAGTGAAGGGAAAGGGGAAGAAAATAAGGGGTAGTGATAAGAAGGAGGAAAGGAGGAAAAGGTTGATGAAATGAAGACAGGATGGAAGGATTGAAAGGGCTATGAAGATGAAAAGGGAGCAGAAACAAGAGGAAAGGAGGTCAGGGGAAATGTCTGTCCAGGGAATAAACAGAAAAAAAGGCAAAATATAGGAAATGGAGAAGGCACAGGAAAAGAATTGCTGAGGAAAGGAGTAAAAGAGGAAAGAAAAAAAAAGTAAAGAAAAGAGGGTCAGGAAATCAGAGATGGATTTTAAAGTGAAGAAGAGAAAGAAAGGAGAGAAAAGAGGGGCGGAAAATGAGCAATAGAGAGAGGGAATAATTGATGAAAATAAAGAAAA
Source organism: Eriocheir sinensis (assembly GCF_024679095.1). Lineage (NCBI taxonomy): Eukaryota > Metazoa > Arthropoda > Malacostraca > Decapoda > Varunidae > Eriocheir > Eriocheir sinensis. Next base: position 55,672 of record NW_026112239.1, read on the forward strand.
TTGGAATAGAAAGGGAGTGGAAGATAAAAAAAGGTAATTGAGAGCAGATAATTTAAAGAAGGAAAAGACGTAGGTAAGGAAGAGAGCGGTTAATTACAGGGCAGAAAATAGGAAAGTATAGAACTAAGAGGTGAAGGAAATAGTGAAAGAGTGAAGAATTTGACAAAAGAAAGAAAGATAAACAATGGAAAAGTAAAGAAAGTGGGAAATGGAGGATGAAGAGAAGGAGAGCACGGTGGGGGCGATGATGGAGGAAGGAAAAGTGGAGAACAAGGGTGGAAGGATAAATGGAAGGAGGAACGAAAGAATTAGGGGTGGAGGGAAGGTGGAAGGAACGAAGGAGGGTGTGAAAGTGGAGATGATGGAGGAGCCTAAAGTCTTCTCCACTAACCTCCTCACCTCCCTCCACCTGTCTCACCTCCACCTTTTCCTCCTTCCCTTCACCTTACACCATTCCCTCCATCTCTCTTCCCCTCCCTCTCCCTTGTCTTCCTCCCTTTCACATATACTTACCATCCATCTTTATTCTTCCTCCCTTTCTCTTCTTCCATTTGCCTCCCTTCCATTATCTTCCTTCTATTTCTTCCTCTCCCTTCCTCACTGTCCTTTACCATCCTCCCTCCCTTTCTCTCTTCTTCCTCCTTTCTCCCTTTCATTATCTACCTTTCATCTCTCTTCCCTTCCACATCTTCACTCTCTGTATTCCTCCTTCCTCCCTTTCTCTCCTTTTCCTCCCTTCCATTTTCCCCCTTCACCCAGCCCTCCACCTCTCCCTTACTTGCTCTCCCCTCCTCTCCTCCCTCACTTTAACACCTCCCCGTTCATCTCCATTCTCCCTCCTTTTCTCTCTTTTCTTCCTCCTTTCCATTCTCTCCCTTCTGTCTCCCTTCCCCTACCTTACAATCCCTTGCCTCCCTTCCTACATTTTGCACATCCTCTCTTTCTTTTCTCTTCCCACTTCTTCCTCTTTCCTCTCTCTCCCTCCACCCAACTCTCCACCTTTTCTCTCTGGTTATACATCCACCTTTTACAGTGTTCCTCGAGTCTCCACTTTCCCGGCATCTCCATATTCTCCCTCCCATTTTACGTTTTCTTTTCACGTCACTTCCGAGCAGATGGTGGACTTCGCTGTTTTATTCCACGCGGCAAAAAATAGTAAGAAAAAAGGAGAAACACAAGTATCTCCCTTCCACACTTTCTACTCGGGCTCGTACGCTTTAATGTTCGGTATACATGATATTCTGTTTATTGTTTTTGTTTTCATATCTTATTTTTTTATGTCTGGTTACTGCCCCCTCTTCCCTTCCTTCATGTTTCCTTCTTATCTTTCTTTATATTCTCTTTTTTTTTGCTCTTGTCCTTCTTCATCATCATCATTTTCTTCTCTTCTTCCTCCTCCTCCTTCTCGTTCTCGTCCTCGTCCTCGTCCTCCTCCTCCGCCTATGCTTCCGCCTCCTCGTCCTCCTCCTCCTCCTCCTCCTCCTCTTAATACAACAACAACAACAACAACAACAACAACAACAACAATTACTATTACTACTACTACTACTACTACTACTACTACTACTACTTCTCTTCCTTTTTCTCCTTGTCTTCCTCCTCCTCCGCCACCTCTATTACGATGATTAGTGGAGGAGAAAGTTAACTAAGATTTTCTACTTTTTTTCTTATTAGTTCTGTGTGTGTGTGTGTGTGTGTGTGTGTGTGTGTGTGTGTGTGTGTGTGTGTGTGTGTGTGTGTGTGTGTGTGTGTGTGTGTGTGTGTGTTTGTTTATATTAATTTAACCTTTGGAAGGAATAATTTTCGAGAGAGAGAGAGAGAGAGAGAGAGAGAGAGAGAGAGAGAGAGAGAGAGAGAGAGAGAATACAGTATTGGTGTTTTAATAAATATTGCATATTCTGAGGCGAGTTTTGTATTCTGATCTATATTCATGTCTTCGTATGTTTGTCTATCTGACTGCTTGTCTGTATCTGTATGTATCTCGCTGTCTATGTCTCTCTCTCTCTCTCTCGGCCAGGTGAACCCAGGTGATGGGACGGTAATTACCTGCCTCCCTTTTTGGCTAGTTAGTGGGAAGGGGGGAGGGGGGGTCGACCACCTGACAATATGGAGCTACTCTGGACCCCAATCTTGAGAGAGAGAGAGAGAGAGAGAGAGAGAGAGAGAGAGAGAGAGAGAGAGAGAGAGAGAGAGAGAGAGAGAGAGAGAGAGAGAGGAGGGTATATGGGGTGACCTTATCCTCCTCCTCCTCCTCCTCCTCGTCCTCGTCCTCGTCCTCGTCTCATTAGTCCCCCTCACCTGCCTACCTGCCATTTCTCATCCGTGGCTTCTTTTCATCAAAACTTTTAAGGTAACACAAAATGAGGGTCCACCTGAGGCCGCTTGTTCTACTCCGGGAAGTGGCTCAACACAGCGTCCCGTCCCGTTCTTTACTCTCCTTGTTTATTTATTTACTTTTTTTTTTTTACTTCTCGTTCTCCCATACTTCTTTTGGTGCTTTTTTGTGCCGTCTCTTCGTTGTTGGTGTTTTCCTTGTCTTGTTATTTATCTTGTTTTTCTTGTTCTTCCTCGTTCTGGGTTTCCTTCTTATTCTTATTCTTTTCCTCATTTTTCTTCTTCCTTTTCCTCCTCTTTTGTAATTCATGTCCTGTTGTCTTGTTTCTTATTTTTTTCTTCCTCGTTCTGGGTTTTCTTCTTATTTTTATTCTCCTCCTCATTTTTCTTCTTCCTTTTCCTCCTCTTTCTTAATTCATGTCCTGTTGTTTTGTTTCTTGTTTTCTTTTCTTCTCGTCCCTGTGATCTTTGTCTTACCTGCCTCTCTCTCTCTCTCTCTCTCCATTACTTCGTCCTTTCCTCATCTGTCCTTTTCATCCACTTCGTCCTCCTCCTCCTTCATTTCTCTGTTTATTTTCTCATCATTCTTCCTCCTTCTTCTCTTTCATTTCTTTGTTTACTTCTCATCTTTCTTCATCCTTCTCCCCTTTCTCCTTAATTTCTTTGTTTATGATCGATCTTCTTGTTTTTCCTTCTCCTATATTTCTTCTTTTTCTCATCGGTGTTCTCCTCCTCGGCCTCGTGTTCGTCCTTAATTTTTTTTTGTTTCTTGTCGTTCTTCTTGTTTTCTTCCTCCTCTCCTTTTCTCATCGTCCCTCCTCCTCCTCCTCCTCCTCCTCCTCCTCTTCCCCCCTTCGTGTCGCCGGCTGGTCGTCTCTCAAAGCCTCGATGATCCCTGGCCGGCGCTGCGCCAAAATGGGACTTAGCTCAATGGCCGCCGCTGTTGCACTTTTGTCGGACTGGTGTATCGAGAGAGATTTGGTCCGGAGCCTCACTTTCGGATTTTGTTTCCCTGGTATTTGGTCTGCATTCCCGTAACTTTCCTCCTGCCATCAAGTTCTGAGTAGTGGTACCGAATGGCCTTCTTGTATGGCAATCAGAGCGGCTCACACTGGTTAGAGTTCCATTCCTTTCTAGGGTGAGATTTAAGGTAAGGGATCACGTAGCCACTCACCATCATCATCTCTCATATAATCGTTAATAAGTTAATCGGGAGCTGGAGGAGATGGCAAGGTTGGTCCGTTGACTTCCTGAATAGTGGAGCGGCCTAATTAAGTGCTCACTTGATAGGATAATGAGGGTACAGCTTGATTCCACTTAGCTAGTGTTTCTTTAGGCCCGACACAAGTCTCACAGGGATGGGGAGTGAGGGTAGAGACTGATCCACATATAGATGGGGTTTCTTTAGGCTCTAGACAATCTTCACAGGGATGGGTAGTAAGGATAGAGACTGATCCACATATAGCTGAGGTTCCTTTAGGCTCTACACAAGTTTCACAGGGATGGGTAGTGACGATACAGCCTGATCCATACTCACTTGAGGCTCCTTTAGGTTAGTTTAAGTTAGATAGGAACAAGACTGCCTGACTGACGTTATCTAACCCACAGAAAGGATTTTTTTATATATAATTACTGTTAAAAGCCTACCTGATTGATTGACTGACACACGGACAGACTAACGAATGCATTGATTGAGGCTGACAGAGCGAGTAAGTGACAAGTGATGACACATTTAATAGACGCGAAATTGGGGTCTTGTTACCGAGGCCCAATAAACGAACGCCCCGAGTCCCTTCATTACCACGGTGACATTGGTCCGCTTTCTGGCACCCTTTCATCTCTTGGCACTCGCTATAAAATTAAGTGCTCTTGATGTTTCTTTCTCTTTTGAGAGAGAGAGAGAGAGAGAGAGAGAGAGAGAGAGAGAGAGAGAGAGAGAGAGAGAGAGAGAGAGAGAGAGAGAGAGAGAGATTGTTACGTGTGTATATAGAATGGCACTATGAATTAAGGACCTTTATTTTTGTTCTTTGTTTTTGTGTGCGTGCCTCTCCTGGACATAATGGAGACGGATGTGTTAACGCTATTACATCTTTCTTTTTACAACCTAACTGTCCTAAGCTGGCGGGTGTAAGTCGGGTGTTGTGGCCTGCATCCGATGGAGGTGACCCTCGCCTGCACGCCTTTCTTCCTACTCTCCCTCTGTGGTGCCTAAGTATGTGAAAGGTTAAAACGGACCCTTAGAATTGTTTGAGCTTGTATGCGCGCTGTTATTCTACGCATTAAAAACCCGAAACTTTTCAACTATCCTCCGTTACCATATCCCCATCCCGAAGCTCTGCCAAGACATGAAGGAGGGAGGTGAAAGAACGAAAGAGGGAAAACTGGCACTTCTGGCCCTCTCCTACCACTTGTTTGCATGTGATAGTGCCAGGAGGTAAATATGCTTGAGGAATAATGGAGTGAAAAGTGGCAGGTGTAAAGGACAGAGTAATACTTGGATTCAGGCAGTACCGTTATGCCCTCAGACGGCGTTTTGTGGCCCTAGTGATTAATGGATTACCCGAAGAAGGATTATCCAGGCAATGATGAAATATGAAAGGGATTTGTCCTAGCCCATAAACAAGAGACAATTGATTAAGAGTGAGTGCATCGCAGCGTCCAGCCCCTTGGATAATTTAGTGCTCCAGTGTGCGAGTAATTCATGCATTCATTGATCCTGAGGGTGCGCACGCCGTGATGAATTCCGGGGAGCAATTCTCTGCCCTAAAGAAAAATGAAGCGTGCGACTGGGAATAGACGGAAGAATATAACGCGTAATTTAGCTCTCCGGTGTACAAGTGAGTCGGTTATTCGTGTGCTCCATTTTCGGTTTAGAGTTTCAAGGAAGTAATTTGGGTGTGAGGTTAGGAATACATAGAGGCTCAGTGCACGCAGCTTAGGTCTCGAATACACACACACACACACACACAAAAAAAAAAAAAAAAAAAAAATCGTTCTTTAGTTCATTCCATATCAACAATTGTGTTTTCCGCTAGTAAATGTGAAAGAAAGGAACGTAAGGTTAGAAATACATGGAGGCTCAATGTACGTAATTTACTTTTCGTGTAGGCCTATAATCCGTTCACTAGTCCATATCATATTGACGGTTGTGTTTTCAGGATGTAGTTTGAACGCAAGGGGGAGGCCGATCCAGAGTCGCAACAGGTCCACTATTTTCTGATTTAAAAAGAAAGGAAGGAAATTTATACTGACAGAAACAGGGAGCGCAGAGATCTCGCTCACACAGATTTTCACAGCAACGTTTTCGAATAAAGGAGAGAACTAGGGTTTCACTTTTTTTTTTTGTATCGCTCTTGTCTGTTTTATTTATTTGAATTTTGCTAGACATTTATTTGTTGCTCTGTGTGTACGTGTGTGCGCATTTAAAAAAAACTCATTTGTACAAATACACACACACACACACACACACACACACACGCACACACACACACACACACAGAGAGAGAGAGAGAGAGAGAGAGAGAGAGAGAGAGAGAGAGAGAGAGAGAGAGAGAGAGAGAGAGAGAGAGAGAGAGAGAGAGAGAGAGAGACACCATTCATGAGTCAACGCCGCCATTCACGAACGATTCTCTTTCGTCTCGTGTCTTCCCTTTTGTATATATATTTTTCTAGAGGGAAATATTTTTTTTTCACTGACGGAGGGTTGCTGTCGAGTCTTCCCTTGTTATTGTCAAGCTTTGTCTAGAGGGGACGAGCCGGACCGAGGGGAGGAATAGATGATTTTTTTTTATAACAAAGGAGACGGCTCAAGGGCAACAAAAAGAGTGTAGAAAAAGAAGCCCGCTACTCACCGCTCCCACAACAGACAAAAGCAAAGAGTGGCCAAAAGAGAGGTCAATTTCGAGTGGAGAGGTGTCTTGATACAATCTTCTTGAAAGAGGTCAAGTTATAGGCAGGAGAAAATGCTGATGAAGGAAGCTGTTCCAGAGTTAACCAGTGTAAGGGATGAAAGAGTAAAGATGCCGGTTAACTCTTGCATTAGGGGTTTGGACAGTATAGGGATGAGCTAGAGTAGAAAGTCGAGTGCAGCATGAGGAGGAAGAGATGGAGGAGGGGAGGAGGAAGAAGAGATAGAGGAGGAGAGGAGAAGGAAGAGATAGAGGAGGAGAGGAGGAGGAAGAGAGAGGAGGGAGAGGAGGAGGAAGAGATAGAGGAGGAGAGGAAGGAAGAAGAGATAGTGGAGGTGAGGAGAAGGAAGAGGTAGAGGAGGGGAGGAGAAGGAAGAGATAGAGGAGGGGAGGAGGAGGAAGAGATAGAGGAGGGGAGGAGAAGGAAGAGATAGAGGAGGGGAGGAGGAGGAAGAGATAGAGGAGGGGAGGAGGAGGAAGAGATAGAGGAGGAGAGGAGGAGGAAGAGATTAAGGAGGAGAGGAGAAGAGGAGAGGAGGAGGAGGAGGAGGAAGATGCGTGACGATGAGTAATTAGCGCAGAATAATAGTTACTTCAGTCATCTTTGTTTTCCTCTCCATTAACGGTGTTTCACCTAACTTTTTTTCTTTTTTTCCTCTCTTTTTACTCTTTTTTTCTCTCTCCTCTCTCTCTCTCTCTCTCTCTCTCTCTCTCTCTCTCTCTCTCTCTCTCTCTCTCGAATTTTAACAGAGAGAGAGAGAGAGAGAGAGAGAGAGAGAGAGAGAGAGAGAGAGTAATGAATGATAGCCATAACAATTAATCCATTTTTCCTCACTTCCTGGTTGCGTTATGGCGTCAGCGAACACTATATCCGGGTCTTGCTAATGTGATTATGTTCTCAGGGAAATCTTCTTTGTCCAGCTTAACTTAAATATAATCTTTTCTTCTTTATGTTTGCTCAGCTAAGTACGTTTCCTCCAGTTATTTTATCATTTTCTTCTTATGGTTTCCTTCGAGGTTAAAATTCCTCCCTCTGTTTATTCTTTCTTTCCTTTTTGTTATGTTTTTTGGAGATGAGTGTAATTTATTTAACCTTTTTCGCGATTTTCTCCGATTATTTTATTTGTTTCTTCTTTTGGTTTTCTTTGCTGTCGTCAAATTTTCTTTCTCTGTCTATTCTTTTTTGTACCTTTTTTTTTGTTTCCTGGAGTTGGGAGTAATTCGTTTCATCTTTTTCGCGGTTCCTCCTTTCAGTTTGTTCCTGCCTCAGCTAATTCTTTTTTACCTGTATTCCTTCGTTTGCTTCTTTTGTATCATCCTTTTTATCTTTTTCCTTCCTCAACCCTCACACTTTTCTGTCTTCCTCCGCGTGCTGTAACCTAATTCTCTCTCTCTCTCACTCTCTCTCTCTTACAAAATGCGTGACCTCAATTTCTTTTTCTTTCATTTCTTCCTACGTATTTTTTCTCCTTCCCTAACTAACATTTCTCTCACCTGTCATTCTCACACTTTTCCATCATCGACCTAAAACATATTCCTACTTATTTGCGATCTTTGTTTTCCCTCATTTTATCTTATTAATTTTTCCATTCCTTACTGACTTTCTTTTTCTTTCATCTTTACTCTTACCTACTTTCCGCCAGCTGTGACCTGACCTAAGTTTCTTCGATACTTTCCTCCCTTTTCTCATTGTGTCTCTGTCCCCCCATCACCGACCTATTTTCTTCCTTCTCTTTCCTTACCTCGCCTTTGCATTGCTTTCATATGCTTCTTTTTCTCTTACACTTTTTTTTTATTTTCCTTTTTCCTCTCTTCCTGTTTGCTCCCTTGTCCCTCTATCCCTTCTACACTCAAATATTTATGCTTTTCTTCATTCCTCCCCTTTCCCCACGTCTTTCTATGTTCCTCCAACACCTCTCCTTTTCCGATCCTTTTTTTCCTTTTATTCGTATTTTTCCCTCAGTGTCATTGGCTTGTCTGGGGATCCAATTCTCCTGAACAAATTTTGGGTGCAAGTGAATCCTTTTCATATATTTCTTCTTTCCCTTTCTCTTTTTCCTCCGCTGTGTTCTTTTTCCCCTTGTTACTTTACTCCTCCATCTCCATTTATTATTTCTGCTGATTTTCCTTTTCCTTCGTGAGCTCCAAAAAGGTGCCGGTGTATTTCCTAGTCTAAGCATTTTGAGACTAGCAACGATGGATTCTGTGACTTCGAGTGCGGCTTATCACGGGCTTATTTTCAAAAGTCGTCGTTCACTTCATGCTCGGATAGATTCTGGATCTGTTGCCTTGAACATATTTTCTTACTTTTAATGTTTTTGCGAGCCACCCTTTACCATTTCCTCCTCCTCGTCCTCGTCTTCCTGCTCCTCGTCCTCGTCTTCCTCGTCCTCGTTCTCGTTCCCGTCCTCCTCCTCCTCCTCCTCCTCCTCCTCCTCTCCTCCACCTTCTCTTTCTAACTCTTTTAAAACTAAAGCAACAAACCAAGGCACAATATTACACCAGTTTCAAACAACACAAAGCCACACACACACACACACACACACACACACACACACACACACACACACACACACACACACACACACACACACACACACACACACACACACACGTGCGAAAACTTGTAAACTCGTAAGCTGTCACCTAGAGGAGGAAACAGAACGGAAAAGAGAGAAAAAAAATAATGTATTTCTGAATGGCTGAAGGAGGATTGGGTTAGGTGGAACATTAATTGGAGTTTGTGTAGGGTGACGAGGCATTGTATTTGCATGTGATTATAAGGAGGAGGCAATTAACAATTCTAAAGGAAGAAAATAGTCTGTGTGGACGTGGAAATGAGGTGGGCGGAGAAGAGGAAGCGAGAGTTTGGGAAGAGGGAAGCTTTGTCCGTCTGGCTAGTTTCCGTTTGTCTGTGTCTGTCTTTGTCTGTCTCTGTATGTATGTCTGATAATTCCTTATTATTGACATTATTGTTATTATTATTATCATTATTATTATTATAGTTATAGTAGTAGTAACAGTACTATAGTAGTAGTGTATCTATTTTTATACTACTACTACTACTACTACTACTGTTTGTTACTACTACTACTACTACTTGATACTACTACTACTACTTGATACTACTACTACTACTACTTGATACTACTACTACTACTACTACTACTACTACTACTACTACTGCTACCACCACCACTACCACTACGAGCACTACTCCCCCAAGTACTACCTCCAGCTACAATGCTTCAAATTTCAACACGCACAAGTTATTGCCATTCACCACATTCCTCCTCCCCGCTATTCATCCTTCTTAGACGACGTTTTCTTCCGATTGCCCTCTCCACCAATGCCAGGCCCACCACCACCACCACACCACCATGCCAGGCCCACCACCACCACCACCACGACACAACCGCCGGGAAAACCCTCGGAGCAGGCATCGAGTTTACAAATTTTGTCAAAAACTTCATGATAGCAATGACTTCAGTGCGGCATGATAAAGGAGGCGGCAGAAGTTGTGTCGGTGAGGGACGAGTGTGAGGAGACGGAGGGAAGGAGGAAGTGATGAAGGGGAAGGAGGGAAGGATGGAATAGCAGGAGCTGGGTGACGAAAAACAGAAAGAGTAAAAAGAAAAGACGACAACAAGAGCAACATCAACAAAAACAACAACAACAACAACGACGACGGCAACCAAAAGGAAAAAAGAAGGAAAGGTAAAAGAAGGCGCACAGGTAGAAAATAAAAAAATAAGATGAAAAGAAAATGAAAAAGAAGTAAAAGAAAGAAGAAAACTAATCAGGCGAAGAATGAAGGTATAGAAGCAGACAAAAAGAGAGAAGAAAAGTAAAAAATTGAAGAAGAAAAAGATGGATAAAACAATTAGAAATATGGTCATGAGCAAAACACAAAGGAGAAATAGAAAATTAAGATACGAAAATGATGAAAGAGGAAGAAAAGCAGACCAGGTGAGTGAGTTAGGAGAGAGAGAGAGAGAGAGAGAGAGAGAGAGAGAGAGAGAGAGAGAGAGAGAGAGAGAGAGAGAGAGAGAGAGAGAGAGAGAGAGAGAGAGAGAGAATTAATATTGATAAACAGATGATAAAAACATTCCATAAATAGACGGAATTAAAGTGAAGTAGTTTGGAGGAGAAATAAACAAACGAAGATGATGAAGCAAATAAGAGAGGAAACGAAAATAATAAGCGAGATAATAGAAGGAGGGAAGAAGCAAAGCGGACGAAATCAACAGTTAAAAGAGGAAAATGACAATGCGAAGGAGGAAGGGAAATATTGAATAAGAAAGCTAAGGAGACCGACACACCGATAGACAAATAGACAGGCAGACAGCAATATAAACAGTAACAGATTCAAAAGGGAAGCAAAAAGTACAGAAAAATGCAAAGTCGGAAGGCAAAAACCACACAATAAAAATATATGTACGCAGGAGGAGGAAAATGTGGAGGAGGAGGAGGAAGAGGACAAGGAGAAAGGAGAGGAATTGAGTTTGCTCTCTCGTGACTTTTAATTCTCTGATTGGCAAGTGAAGAGAGCGCGAAGGGACCTGAAGATTGAATTTTCATGTCTTGGGCAACCGCGGGGAGGAGGAGGAGGCAGAGGAAGAGGGAGAAGGAGAGAGGGAGGGAGGGAGAGACGGGGAGAGGGACAGTAAGTAGAAGTGAGGGAAGGAAAGGTGGAGGGAGGGGAGAATTTTGCCAATTTTCATGTTCGGGGTGACCGCAGGAAGGCGAAGTAAGAGGAAAGTAGGATAGGGAAGGAGGGAGAAGCGGCGGGAGAGGAAGGGAAGGAAGTGAGCAAATTCAGCCTATCCCAAAGTTAAGCCCCGTCACCATTACTAACCTCCTCCTCCTCCTCCTCCTCCTCCTCCTCCTCCTCCTCCCCCCTTAACAGTGAACCAATTTAGATAAGAGACATTGGAGGGAGAGGAAGCACCCGTCCCCAAATAATATAAAAAGCCACCAACCCGCCTCTGAAAAGTAAAGTGAGCGAGGTTACGTTTTATGATTATTACGTATTGGCTTTCCGTCGTAATGTTCAGTGACTATTCAATAATTCCGAGGCGGGGAGGCGTGTTTTTTTATTTTATAATTAAGGGGCTATTATATTTTTTTTTTCGTGTGTTGGTGGGTGGGTAGGGAGTTTAAGTGATTTGTTTTTGTTTTGATATTCGATTTTATTCCTCATTCTCTTTTTATACTTAAGAAGAGACTAGACCTTATTATAATGCTATGTTGAAGAGCAATATGATAAGTGGTTGTTTTGGATATAGATAGAAATTGAAGCTTTTTTTTGTGTGTGTGTTCTTTAAAGGAGAAATGTAAGTCACCTAGTGTTATTGAAACATAGATAGAAATATGACCTTATTATCGAGTCATTTAGAAGAGAAATATAAGTTAACTAGTGTTGTTTTAATATAGGTAGAATTTTGAGCTTTTTATTGAGTAATTTGGAAGAAAAATATAAGTTAGCTAGTGTTGTTTTAATACAGATAGAAATTTGAGCTTATTATCGAGTCATTTGGAAGAGAAATATAAGTTATCTAGTGTTGTTTGAATATAGATAGAAATTTGAGCTTATTATCGAGTCATTTGGAAGAGGAATATAAGTTAGCTAGTGTCGTTTTAATATAGGTAGAAATTTGAGCTTATTATCGAGTCATTTGGAAGAGAAATATAAGTAGAAATTTTAGCTTGCTTATTGAGTCATTTAAAAGAGAAATAAGAGTCAAATAGTAAGGACCTCCATTTATTAAATATCGACTGTTTATCTCTATTGTGGACGCTCTACAATTAACTCTGACTTTTATGGCTGCATCAATAGGCCGCGAGATTTATTTAATGGCTCTGTGATTCAAGCGGAGGCAATTAGAGGACTCAGGTGCTCGATGTTACTATCCGGGCACCAAATTATTAGCCCTGGTGATGGGTGTTGTGATGCAGTGAGGGGCGGTGGTGGTAGCGGTGGTTGTAGTAGTGGTGGTCAGGTGAACAAGTGGTGGTGAGATGGTGGTAGAAATGGTCGTTGTCATTGCTGTGATGGTGGAGATGATAGTGGTTGTGGTGGTGGAAATGGTGGTGATGTGATAGAAGTGATGGGGGTGGTCGTGGTAGCGGTGGTGGTGATGTTAATAGAGATGTTGGTAATGGTCGTAAAGGGTATGAGGATGGTGGTGGATGGTGGTGGTGATGGATGGTGATGTCTAGGTCCTTTGGTGTTATTGATCATGTTGATAGTTGGGTTGTGTTTGTGATTGTGGTGGTTGTGGGTGCTTGTGGTGGTGGTGCTGATTGGTGTTGACTGTGGTGGTAGGGGGGGTGGTGTTGGTGAATGGTGATGAGTGGGGTGGTGGTGGTGGTGGTGGTGGTGAATGGTGATGACTGTGGTGGTGGTGGTGGTGGTGATGGTGAATGGTGATAACAGTGGTGGTGGTGGTGGTGGTGGTGGTGAATGGTGATGACAGTGGTGGTGGTGGTGGTGGTGGTATTAGAGGCGACAATTCTGCCTTTAATTAAATGCACATAAGTTTAATCCCTTAGTCATTTGCTCACTGGCTCACCCATGGATTCATTCTCTCTCTCTATATATATATATATATATATATATATATATATATATATATTCGTAATGGCTTTACGAATGTAGATAAATTAAAATTGTTTATATTCGATGCCACTTTGCGAACGAGAAATAATGGCTTAAAACGTAAGTGCAACCAAGCAAATTCAGACTGTACCAGTTTTTTCTTCACCAACGTTGTAGTGCGAGAATGGAATAAGCTCCCACCTACAGTGTTCCAGTGCAGCACGATTGACTCCTTTAAAACAAATTCGTCCGACACTTCCTTCAACATAATATTTACTGAAGTAGAAATGCAAAGTTATGATGCCATCTGATTAATATAAATTCAATTATATTAAGGAAAGACCAATTTGTCTGTATTTTTAGTTTCTGGGTAGGCTGAATTTCTATTTAAAACACACACACACACACACACACACACACACACACACACACACACACACACACACACACACGACCCCTCCATACACTTCATACACATCACAAGGGCAGTCTTTCATGTCAGTATTTGCTCACACATCAAACTATTTCATTCCTCCCTCCTGCCTCCCATTCTCCCTCCCTCCTGTCCCCATCTCTCTCTTTCCCTCTCTTCTTCCTCTCTCTTTCATACCCTCATTCACTCACTTTTTTACTCACTACACCACTTCGTTTCTTCCCACCTCGTTGTCTGCTCTAATGTCTGTTCATTTCTTTAAGTGTTTTTTTTTTTCTTTCACTCATTTATTCACTCATTCACGTCCTGACTTAACTCTCTCGCCGGCTCTCTCTCACTTTTTCCATTCCAGGCCTTTTGTCAGAGTGAATTTCTTCCTATCAAATTTTCGCTTCTCCAAACTTCTTCTAACTCGAATCTCTTTTTTTTTTATTATAGTACGAAGACGAGACTCTCTCTCTCTCTCTCTCTCTCTCTCTCTCTGTAAATCATTCTCTATCACTATCTTCACCATCCTCCCTCACCATCACCCCCCCCCACCACCCCCACCACCACCACCATTACATCAAATGTTTTCGGCCTTCCACTAACACTCCGTACGTTTTCCGCGGTTGTACGTCACGTCAATTTTTGGTTTTGCGCCCGGTTTTTTTTCTTCAGTTCGCGGTCAAGGCAACTCGTCCTTTCAGTACTTGTAATTGCTGGGGTTATTTGTTTACTCTTTCGCGTTGGTAAATGTGATGTTGGCGATGATGTAGTGGTGGCTGTGATGATGGAAGGGCTGTGGTTATAATGATGTTGGAGTGTGCTTTGGTGTCGGTAGAAGTATCATAGCGGTGATGGTACTAGTGATGGTGAGATGATACGTGTAGAAATGTATTAAGGAGGACTATGTGATGGTCAGAGGTGATGTGGAGGAAGGAGCTAAATGTATTGGGAAAGGAGTTAAAGGAATTTAGAATAGCCGAATAGGGTAAGGCAGCGAATGGGATGAGAGAGATGGTGATGGACGGAGTGTGATGTGGAGGGAGGAGATGGAGAGACGGAGAGGCGCAGAGAAGGGAGATGCGGAAACTGGGAACAGAGAGGTAGTGATAGTCGGAGTGTGATGTGGAGGGAGGTGATCGAGGTATAAAGAGGCGGGAAAGGAGAGTCGGGGAATGGGAGGACTGGGGTGGTGATTGGGTCAGATAGGCGGAAGGATGTAAATGGAGGGAAAAGATGGAGATGTGGTGAGAAGCCGAGAAGAGAGATTTTGGGAAGGGCAGAACTTTGGTGGTGATAGGAGGCGGAAAGGGTGGTAAAAAACACCACATATCAAGGAGCTGACTTGGTTGAGGACTGTAAAGGCGTCTGCCACCCAACGCCCCCCTCCCCCCCTGTACATTCTCCTGATGGCCGAGATATAGCAGTGCCAGGCTTCCAGAGTTGCCTCACCCAGCAGTACCTCAACTCAGGGTCCAACACTTCAGCTTAAGACAAAGTAGAGCACTATTTCAACAAACACAAAGAGAAGTGGGTAGCGGACGGCAACACATGGACGTGGAATAAATGAAGCACATGACATACGAGCTTTAAAGGAAAGAGAAACGTGGAACAGCCTGACAAATTAGAACACTATATTTGAACAAACACACCAAGAGTCGTGGGTAGCGTACTTACCTTTCCGAATAGCACATGGACGAGCAGTACTTGAACCATGGAGATAACATATGAGCTTTGGAGAGAAAAAAAAAGACGAAACAGTCGGACAAGAATAAAAAAAAATGACCCTTACTTAACCTTTGCTACATCCTCCCCCAGCTGAGTCCTTCTTCCATTCACCAATGTTTTTTTATCTTCCATTTAGGCCTTTTTTTATCCTCCAATATTTTCTTTAGTTTCATTTCCTTCTTGGGACCCAACTTACCAATACCACTACTTACCATTTCTTAACCTTTGCTGCTTCCTCCCTTAACTATGTCCTAATTCCGTTCACCAATGTCTTTGTATCTTCTTTTTAGGCTCTTCTTGAAACATCTGGAGTTATTTATTTACCTCGTCGCGTCTCGCTGAAGATTCGTTAACGTACAAACACGAAAGAGCTCACAGTGCAATAATGCCGTTGTGCTGACGTGAGTGTGTTCGTCTGAGTGACCGTTAATGCAAATACCGCCGGCAGGGAAGACGAGAGATAATCACGGTCGAGAAGGAAGTGTTTAGCGCTTAATGGAGTGGAGAGGAAGCGTCGTCCCGGTGTTCCTGTATTGTTTTTCGCTCAGTGTTCTCTTGGCATCTTCTCTTTTGTTATATATTTCTTCATGTTTCATTCTCTTTTCTTGTTTCTTTATTCGTGTTCTATTGGTATTCTCTGTTTTATTTTATTTTTTCCCATTTTTCATTTTCTTGTGATTTTTTTGTAATGCTCTCTTGTTATTGTTATGTTATATATATATTGTTATGTTATTGTTATTTTGCTAATGTTCTCTTGTTATCCACTGTTGTTTTTTTTCACTATTATTTTCTTGTATTGTTTCTTCCTTAATGTTATCTTGTTAGACTCTTTTTTATGTTTTTTTTTCACTCTATTGTTTTCTTGTATTGTTTCTTCCTTGGTGTTTTCTTGGTATCCTGTGTCCTTTTTTGTAACTTTTTTTTCATTTTTCATTTATTTGTGTTGTTGTATTGTTTATCTTAGCTTTCTCTTGCTCTCTGTTCTGTTATATATATATCCTCATTTTCTTCCTCTATTTTTCCCTTTGTCTTTAATCCCGTGTCGTAGCAATAAAAATGACTCCCATACAAGTGATATAATTTAAGTTTTGCTCAGTTATCTTACCCACGGATGTTACTTCCTTTCAATTGATCTCTTACTCGTCTTTCTTCCTGTACCGACTCTTTCTGCTGTCCTGAACACCGCGTTTATTATCCAGTCTTTTGTTCTGTCACCCTTTCTTCCTTCTCGTCATGCACTCATCATCCGCATAAATAATATCAAATTAATCTCGTGACAACCTATTTTTTTCTCCTCTTCTTTCTCCTGTTCACGACTTCTTTATCACCCGCACCATTAACTTCATATTAACCTTTTTACCTATTGTCGTGTTCACATTTCTTTCTTCCTCTCTCTCTCTCTCTCTCTCCTCCCTCTCCTTCCTATCCTTCCTCAATCGCTCTCCTCTTCTTCCTTCACCACATCCTTCTCCATTTTCCTCCTTCGTCCCTGCCAAGCAAACACCGTCTTCTTGTCCTCTTACTATCAACCTCCTCCTTCTTTTTACATTTTTCCCCTCTCTCCTTTCCTTCACCTAGCACTGTTCCTCTTCTCCCTCGCCTCGCTCCCTCCCCCTCCACATTCTTTCCTTCCCTCCCTTCTCCTACTTCAGTCATCAGGGTCTTGCTTGATTCTCGTCTCCTGCATCTTTTTCTTGAGAGCTTTTCCTCTCTTCCTACATCCTCCCACCTTCAATCTTTTCCTTCCTTTCCTTCCTTCATTCATTCATTTATTCTACCCTTCTTTCTTTTCTACCTTCTTTCATCTTTTCCTTTCCCCCTTCCTTCCTCCTTCATTTCTTTCTTCCTTATTTCTTTGTTTCCTACTTTCATCTTTTCATTTCCTCCTTCCTCCTCTCGTCCTCCTTTCCCATCTCCCATAATCCTTTCCTTTCGCATGCACTTCATCTTGCCTATTGTTTCCTCTTTGCCTCCTTCCTTCCTTATTAACTTTTTCCTTCCTTCCTTCCTTCCTTCCTTCCTTCCTTCTTTCTTTCTTTTCTTCTTCTTTCTTTTTCTTCCTTCCTTCCTTCCTTTCTTCCTTCCTTTCTTTCTTTCTTTCTTCCTTCCTTCCTTCATTCCTCCCTCCCTTTATTCCTCCTTTCCTTCCTATTTTCCTTCCCTTCCTCTTCCTTTCTACCTCTCCTCATTTTTCATACGTCCTTCCTTCCTGCCTTCCTTCCCCCCTGCCTCCCTCCCTCCCTCCTTATTTCGCTCACCTGTGACCCTGTGATGGAGACAGCTTTTCCCCCGAGAATATTGACTCTGAGTTTTCTTTTCCTTTACCTTTTTTCTCTCCGCGCGTCATTAATTATGTTGATTTTACCGCGTCCCTGACCTGGCTTCATGAGGGAAGTGTATGCATCCCCCCCCCTCTCTCTCTCTCTCTCTCTTTCTCTCTCTCTCACGCACACACGCACACACAATAGACGCAAACAGGTCGGCCTCGAGTCAGGGAAAAATATAGATCAAGGAGAAGATTTCTGTCGATCTTTCTTTTCAAGTCTTGTGTGCATAGTGGTGGCTCTCTCCTTCCTCCTCCTCCTCCTCCTCCTCCTCCTCCTCCTCGTCGTCTTCCTCTTCACCCTCCGCCTACTCGTTTTCCTCCTCATCCAACTCCTTATCCTCCACTCCTCCTCCTCTTTGTTCACACACACACACACACACACACACACACACACACACACACACACACATTGCGTCACACAAAACGAAAAGTGTCTCCATTCTTCCTACTTTTTTCTTCCTCCACTCTTCTTTCCTCCTCCTTCACATCCTTCTCCATTCCCTCCTACACTCTATTTGCCTCTCCTCTTTCATCCTCCGTCCTAGTTGCCAGTTTCCCTCCGCCCCTCCTCCTCCTTTCCTCCTCTCATTTCCCTTATTAGCACTCATCCTCCCTCCCCCTTTCTCCTCTGAAGCCTTTTATTCTCTTCCTCCCTCGCTATGTATTCTCTCTTCATCTTTCTGCCTTATTAAGCCTTCTCTATTTTTTTCTGTATTTTTCTACGTACATTTTACCTTCATTTTTATCCTTTTTATTTTACCGTATTGCCTCTTTTGCTCCTTTTTTTTTTACCTTTTTGCTTCATCTCTTTCCATCCCGGCTTCTTTCTTATTCCTCAATCTCACTCCTCCCTTTTGTTTCTCTTTTATTTTTGTATCCCCCTATTTGTGTTTCGTCTCGTCAGGTGTGTGTGTGTGTGTGTGTGTGTGTGTGTGTGTGTGTGTGAATGAGAGAGAGAGAGAGAGAGAGAGAGAGAGAGAGAGAGAGAGAGAGAGAGAGAGAGAGAGAGAGAGAGAGAGAGAGAGAGAGAGAGAGAGAGAGAGAGAGAGAGAGAGAGAGGGGGATGGTGACAACTGCTGGCTCATTGTTTTTCTTTTTCGATAGATAATTAGTTAACTGACTTAATTGTTTTATTTCTGTAATGAATTTATCGGCTCTCTCTCTCTCTCTCTCTCTCTCTCTCTCTCTCAACTCAGCAATATCCTCCTCCCTTTTTTCCTTTTATTCCCTGGTATTCATTTATTTTTTGTTTGCTTGTTTACGCGGATCAAACTCGGCTTCTCTCTGTGTTTGCTTCCAATTCCTCCTTTATCGCTGCTCTTCCCCGCTCGCTCTGTACCTCTTTAATGTAATGGAAAGGGCGCAGTGTATGTAAATTGTGGAAGAAGCAAGAACGGGGTGATATGCAAAGCTGCGAAATGAAAGGGAGGCCTGTTAAAGTGGGAGGGCGGGAGGGAGAAGTGAAGGAAGGAAAAGAGAATGAGGAAAAATAATAAAGGAAGGAGGATGATCAATAAAGAAAATAACAAGAGAAAAAGAAGAAATAGAAGAAGAAAGGTGATGATGATGAAGATGATGATGAAGAAAAAAAAGATGAAGAAGATGAAGAAAAGAGGATGAAGAAGAAGGTGAAAAAAGAAGATGCAGAAGAAGAAGATGAAGTAGAAAATAAATAAAAGATATTATTACTCTTTGTTCTTGATGTTAGTATGGTAATGGTGTTGGTTGAGATGGCGGTAATGCAGTGATAGTGGAGTTAATAGTGTTGTTAATGGTGGTGTTAGTGGTTAGTGTTGACTGTGGTGTTGATAGTGATATGGAAGTGGTGTTTGTGTGGGTGGTGTTTGTGAAGGTGGTAATGCAGGCGCTATTTGTTATGCAAGTGATGGTTGTGATGATTGTATTGGCAATGTTATATAGTGATTAGCCTCTCCTGCCCCCAGAGCTTCTTTTATATCGTATTATCTTAACTTAGGGTTGACTGACGATCTACGTAGACAGCATGTGTGTAACGTTCCACCCTCTGGCTGCGGTTGAAAGTGCCAGCTGTTATTGTTGATGACGTTGTAGTTGTTGTTATTGTTTCTGGCGGTGGCGGTGGTAGTGATTGATGTGGTGGTGGTATTGTTGTTGTTGTTGTTGTTGATGTAGTTGTTGTTGTTGCTTGTGGTGGTGGAGGTGGGTGGTGGTAGTGGAGATGTTGATGTTGGTGTTGTTGTTTGTGGAAATGGTGGTGGTGGTTGTGGTGTTCTTGCTGGTGGTGGTGGTGGTGGCGGTGTTGATGTTGTTGCTTGTGGTGGTGGTGGTGGTGGTGGTGCTCAGAGTCATTCACCTCCTACACACACTCACCATGAAGCTTTGAGAGGGAAGCCATTGGTCGCCCGGTGGATTGGAGTGAAACAATACCCAGAGAGAGAGAGAGAGAGAGAGAGAGAGAGAGAGAGAGAGAGAGAGAGAGAGAGAGAGAGAGAGAGAGAGAGAGAGAGAGAGACCGGCTCTACCTCGACCATTTTACCCTCATCAGCCTCCTAAAGCCGCAGTAGAATGGGGCTGAGTGAAGAGAGAGAGAGAGAGAGAGAGAGAGAGAGAGAGAGAGAGAGAGAGAGAGAGAGAGAGAGAGAGAGAGAGAGAGAGAGAGAGAGAGAGAGAGAGAGAGAGAGAGAGAGAATTAATGCGAAAAAAATATCGACCAATTTGAAGATTTTTTTTTTAATGATGTAGATAATTATAAGCGCACAATGTTCACCTTGCGCTTCGATCGATAAAAGTATAATTGGAGACAAATTTAGGCTTAATTGGATGATATATATTTTATTTTAGACTGATATCACACGAGAAGGGAAACTATGAACAGGATCAGTTGAGGGAGCAGGTGGATGTGGAGTGGGAAGAGGAGAAACCTGGAAACTTAAAAGAGCAGGCAACAGAAAATATTTGGCCCGTAGCACCAGTAGGCGGTTCTCCTTCTGCAGCCAAAGAGGTGAAGTTCGAGTTATTCAGGAGTCTCTGATACTCTTCGTACACTGTAGCGTGCTGTGGTCGCTGTACAGGGCTACCTAGCTGAACCGCCTTAGGGTATGCTATAACGATATCCAAAAGAGGCTGTTAGGGCTACAAAGATGGACTAACTCATCCCTGACCATCACTGGACATGAGATGAACTGTCTGGCTGTAGCCCTACTGCGTCGACGCGCCGTGTAATGTATGAAGTGTATAGGGTATAGAGTGATCTGAGAACGCCATCATTATACACATTATTATCTGTATGGCGATCGATGCGGCGTGAGTGGCTGGTCATTCTGTTTCTAAAGATTGTGCCCGGGGTGAAAAAAAGAAGGATGATTTGAATTTGTTTGGTTAAGTATTGCGGTCCGTTAATTGAGTGAATTTATTTTGCACTTTCGTTTTCTTTTTTTTTATTATTGAGGCGAAATGAAATGATTACATCAGTAATATTACACATATTAGTAGTAGTAGTAGTAGTAGTAGTAGTAGTAGTAGTAGTAGTAGTAGTAGTAGTAGTAGTAGTAGTAGTAGTAGTAGTAATAGTAGTAGTAGTAGTAGTAGTAGTAGTAGTAGTAGTAGTAGTAGTAGTAGTAGTAGTAGTAGAAATAGTAGTAGTAGTAGTAGTAGTAGTAGTAGTAATAGTAGTAGTAGTAGTAGTAGTAGTAGTAGTAGTAGTAGTAATAGTAGTAGTAGTAGTAGTAGTAGTAGTAGTAGTAGTAGTAGTAGTAGTAGTAGTAATAGTAGTAGTAGTAGTAGTAGTAGTAGTAGTAGTAGTAGTAGTAGTAGTAGTAGTAGTAGTAGTAGTAATAGTAGTAGTAGTAGTAGTAGTAGTAGTAGTAGTAGTAGTAGTAGTAGTAATAGTAATAGTAGTAATAGTAGCAGTAATAGTAACAGTAGTAGTAGTAGTAGTAGTAGTAGTATCATTAAAAATTTATTTACTCAGTTCATCAGGCGCGTCAGTGACCTACAAAGCAGATTAAAGCACCGGCCCCATGCATGTTGCGGGACCGTTTAATTGACATCCTGGCGCAACAAAGTACCGGTCGATACGTTTTTTTAAAAAGTTGATCGTTTGACCTTTGATCGTTAATTCGCTTTCCATAGTCGTGTATATTAAGCTGGATAAGGGTCCGACAAGCTCTGGGACTAATCCGGTACCGTTGACGGGCTTCTGCCTTGACCATCAACGCCACCCAGACTCTACCACCACCACCTCCATCATTACTACGACTGCCATCACTATTGCTACTACTACTACTACTACTACTACTACTACTACTACTACTATTACTACTACTCAGCTTCTCTCTCCTTCAATGGGCAGGCTTGGGCTCGTCATCTGGTGGCCCTTGGTAAATATGTGATTTTACTGAGCGAGATCAAAGGAGGAGTCGAGTTTGTTCCTCGATGAAAAGTTTCGCCTTCATTTAGAGGAGTTCCCCCTCAGTGAACCTACAGGGAGAGAGAGAGAGAGAGAGAGAGAGAGAGAGAGAGAGAGAGAGAGAGAG